>NW_028114093.1:0-29358 GCF_964289735.1 Phaethon aethereus | reverse complement strand
ATTTGAATTGGAATCCTGTTTGGGACTAAATCATTTATAACACAGATAATTAATCAGACTGAAATTAGCGGTATCATTAGAGGAACATGGAAAGCTTTTAGGGCAAAGCACTCTATAACTACAAATCCCTTGGTGAGATATAATAAAGGTTATCATAGCTTTGTACGGGCGCTTTTCCCATCACGAGGAGTAGTACAGCTATGTGAAATATGTTCATCTGATTCGTGTGATGAAGTGTAACCTTCTGTCCTACGTATCCTTGTATGACCGCAAGCCTAAGTCTAGCAGAGTGGTTAATGTATATAATGTAATACATTGTAAACTTCAATTGGAATCCTGTTTGGGACTCAGACGTTTATCTCAGCTAGAAAAAGCAATAGTTAGCTTGTCGGCAGAAATGGAAATTATCGCCAATTATCGTATACATACGGAGGGGTTAACAGATGGAATTTTGGCCTGTGAGAAAACTGCAGTTAGAATATCAGAAAATGGATGGCTGGGTAAGAAACAGATACTATGCTGGGTGAGAGAAAACAGCCCAAGAGATAAGAAAGTTGATCAAGGTTAGGGGAGGATGGGGAAGACATGCAGTAACGGAGGAATATAAAGCACAATTCACAATTTTGTTTGCCTTATAACATTCTGCTATTGGCTTGAGCATGGTTGATATGTGACTGCTGGATTATGGTAATATGCCGCGTGAACAAAGCCTACGAACCAACAGACAGGGTGGCTGGGGCACGTGCAGCACGTCTGGCCAGCGGGCGCGTATGCCATAGGCTCTCTGTGTTGAAAGGTGGCAACCAAGGCGTGTTCTGACACTCGCTGGCCACGTGTGTCGAAACTCGTTCCTCTGCAAATGTATAAATACCAGGATTTCCCAAAGGGCAGTGGGCCGGTGTACGGCAAGGCCACTGTTGCCTCCGTGGGGACGCCCACGTAAAGCTGGCACCTACCGACTGCTGGGCTGAGTTCGTGGTGCAGGACGATAGAAGAATGTACAGATGGTCCATCTTCCTCACAGTCCTCGGGTTGCGAATGAACCATCAGGTTTTGTTTATAGATAAACAAAAAGGGGGTGATATTGGGATCACCCTGCATGGCTCGACCTTAAGGAGAAGGAGCTGTGGCATTGAGAAGCTGGTAAACAGCCGGACACCTGCAGGGCTCAACCTTGAAGAGAAGGAGCTGTGGTAAACAACTAAGAAGAAGCAAAGGAGCGCGTGGACATACAGAGGCGACCAATCCTGCCTCTGTGAGAGTCGCGTGGACTTAAAGCAATAGCCAACCGGGTAGCACTTTTAGGTGCGTGAACGGGCTGTATTTGTATAAAAAGCACGCTACGCTAACAATAAAGGTCTTTGGCCTGAAGCCCTGCCACAGTCCGTGCCTTATTACTCCACACTCCTGAGCAATTTTTTCTCCAGGCTTAACAGTCCCAGACCTCTCAGCCTTCCGTCCTATGGAAGATGCTGCGGTCCCTTAAATCAGCTTTGTGGCCCTTTGATAGCCTTGCTTTAGCAGGTCAACAACTTTCTTGCACTGGGGAGCCCAGCACTGGACACAGCACTCCAGATGTGGCCCACCGGTGCTCAGTGGAGGAGAAGGTTAACTTCCCTCCATCTGCCGGCAATGCTTTTCCTAATGCAGCCCAGGAGGCTGCTGGCCTTTGCTGCGAGGCTGCCTGGCTGGCTCATGCTCAGCTGCTTGCCCTCCAGGACCCTAAGGTACTTCTCTGCAGAGCTGCTATCTAGCCAGTCAGCCCCCAGCATGATGTCCACAGTGTGGCTGGATGACAGGCTGTCCTCCCCCGGGGACTTTCTCAGCAGCAGCTTGTCCTTCTTGGAGATCGGCTTCACCTCTGTCACAGGCCCCACGCATTGCTGCAAGAGTCACCTGGGACAGCAAACCCCTCTCCTGCCAGGGCTGCACAGCCCAAGGCCGTTTTCTGTCTGGTCTTGGGGACTGCAGCTTTTGCTCTCGTTGTGAGAACCTCCTTCATCATTATGTTGCCTCCTGCCATCCACTCCAGCACACATCGGCTGTGAAGCCTTTCCACACAAAGAGGGCCAATCTTTTGGTATCAGGTGTCCATGTGACAAATCTGCCCTTGGCCCTGGTGCCACATCTGAGGTGCTACAGGCCTAATGTGCACCAAAGCCCACAGCCTGGAGCACAGACAGCAGGAGGACAACATGCCATCGCAAAGCTGTGACGTTAGGGGAGCAAGAGTCAAGATGGAAAAGGACAGCTCCCACAGCTTTTGTGACTGACGGAGATACAACATCTTTAGGCGAGACTAACAGGGAAGGCGAGAAGTGGAGGATGCCCTGCTTGCTACCAGAGCAGGTCAGATGTGTGGATGTTCTCTATGGGACATGCAACAGGATGTTGCGTGTGGGTCAGCTTCTAACTGTGCCACCCAGTCTGAGGCTCACCTGGACCTTGTACTCCCAAAAGAGGAAAAGTTGGTCAGGGATGGGAAGACCAGTTTCAGCCTTGGTTGTAGTCAGCATGAAACTGTGGTCTCCCAGATCTGCACAGAAGCGGGGAAGGAGAGTAGCCGAGCACAGACCCTGCACATGCGGGAATGAGAACTTGGCCTACTGAGGGCACTGGCAGGTGGGATCCCATGGGGGCAGTGTCAGGGCCCTGAGAGCATCCACAGGCCTTCAGGACCCTAATCAGCCTCACCTGGGGCCTCCATCCACACCTCTGTCCATGGGCCCAGGAGACCATTGAAGACCAGGCCTGAGTTTCAGCCCCAGCTTGATCGATGCTCTAGGTGTACTGGTCTCCAGACACAGCCTTGCCTGTCCATCGACCTTGTTCACTTGTACGTGAAGAGTCACTTCCCAGCTTGATTCTTTATGGGGTGTACAATGGATGACACTGTGGCCCTCCAAGTGCCAGAGCCCAGGTGAGTCACAGAGGCCTAGGGCCTTTCTCCTTCCTTTCTTCCCATCACTTGATCAGCTTTTGGGAGGAGAGGAAGGAAAAGCAGATGAGGTTTCTGGGTGCCAATGACTGAAAGGATGGAGCAGAGCCATCACATGTGAAATGATCTAAAGCCTAGGCTAGTTCAAAACTGTTATCTTCTGTTCCTATATCTGAGGCCTTCTATCTTCAGGAAGAACCTGGAAGCTCCGAGATCCCTCCATCTTGCCCTCTTTTAGCAATTCAGTTGACCGTACCCAAGTCAGAGGCTTTCCTTCAGTTCTGTTTACAGTGTAAAGCACCCCATGGTCTGGAGATATGGCAGGATAGTTGCATAAGGATCCCACTCCTTTGGACAAGAAGATGGATGTTCCCGGGAGGATGGATGTTCTCAGGGGGCATGACGTACCAATAGCTGTGTTCAGGGAGCTGGTCAAAGGCCTTGTCTCCATTTCTGTAACGGCGGCACAGATGCCTGGTTCATGTGTAAACTCTTTCTCCGGATTCTGGCATTTAGCGAGCAAGCTGGTCTGACCTCAGAGCTGGCCCTGCTTGGAGCCAGTGCAACTCTAGAGACCTCCTGACCCTCCTTCCACCCTGAATTGTCCTGTGATGTAGAGACCCTCTCCTCCAGCTTAGTCTCTTCTCATATGACATGTGGCAAGGCACAGGCCTGTTGGGAAAGAGACTGCTGCGAGGGGGTCTCTAGTCCAGCCTCCAGGCTGGCCGTGACTTTGCGGCGCTGAAACTTGAAGAGCTCCAAAGGTGGAGATCATGGCAACGCTCCTCCTAGTCCATTTTATTTTTCCTGAGGTTCAGCCTAAAGCTCCCAAGAGGCAGCTTGTGGCTGTTCCTTCTGTCGTATCAATGGTGACTGCAGAAAACAGGTTGGCTCCGTTATCCCTCCAGGCAGGTGCAGGCTCTTGCTAGGTAAACCCGTGCCTCCACTTCAGCAGGCTACAGACACCCAGCTCCCTCAGACTCTCCCCACAGCTCATCCTTTAGGCCCTTCACTTCAAGTTGGCAGACCTCCTCCAGACACTCCACTCTCCTTTCGAAATGTGAGAACCACTGACTCATATGGCATTGTCACAGTTCCCTTAGTCAGTCAGGTCCCTGTCCATGCTGCTGCATGGAGTTGTTTCTGAGCTTTTCCTTCAAAACCTTGAGGTTTCTGCTGGCCAAATCCCAGGTGTGCCAAGGTCCCTCTGGACTGAACCTCCAACAGTCCAGCTTTTAAAGTATGCGTGCCAACGGCCATCCTGAGTCGTGGTGCCTCTAACAAGATCAGAACTTAAGTAGCTGCAGGACACTACAGAGAAGAAAAGAGTACTAGCGTTAAGTTGAGTTGCAATGCGAGGTAGAAAGCACCACAGTAACCACCTCAGAGACACCAAAGGAAGGTTCAAAGTGAGCAAATGCAGGGCCACTGGATAAACAGTGAAAAGTCCTTGGCTTTTTGCATGGGTGGGGATAAGGATGGTTAAAGAGCAGGACTTGAGAGGTGGGAAAAGAATGAAAAGGGAATGAATGGTGAAGCAAAGGAAATAACCAGGGCTGTTTGGGGATACCTGTGAAGCAGTCCTGCATCTGAGCAACACTGCCTGGAGGAGGAGAAGACAACTTCAGCTGATCTGACTATGCCAGCATCTGACTTACTTCCATGGTCACGGGGAACCTGACAGCTTTCCCTACTGTCATCAAGGGCACACCTAGAGAGGAAGGAACCACAGCATCATTTAGTTTTCCACTCTCCTGAATGGGACCTCAGTAGGTCTCCAGTCCAACCTCATGCTCACAGCAGAATCGGCTACGGAGTCAGACCACTTTGCTCAAGGCTTTGCCACATGGGGGCTGGAAAATGTCCAAGGACAAAGACAGGAAAACATCTCTGGGAAACCTGCTTCAATGTTTGGATGCCCTTATGGAGAGAAAGATTGTCCCTATCTCCAGCCTCAACATTCCTTATTTCAACATTTGACTATCGTCTATTATCGTCCTGCCAAGCACCACGGTGACAAGACTGGCTCCATCTTCCTGAAAACCTCCCTGCAGGGACTGGCTGGCTGCTATGAGGTTCCCCAGACCTTCCCTTTCCCAGGCCGAAGGCAGCCCTTTCCCTCAGTTTCTGCTCCCCAGGCAAGTGCTGCAGCCCCTGCGCATCTTGGCAGCCTCCCACTGAAGTCACTCCCAGTTGTCAACGTCTTCCTTGATGTGGTGGATTGACTCTGGCCAATAGCCCGGCAGCCACGCAGCCGCTCACTCTTTCCTCCCCTTCCCCACTGGGACAGGAGAGAGAACAGGAAGAAATAAAGCACGGAAAGTTGTGGGTCAAGATAAAGACAGCTTAGCAGGTGAAAGAAAGAGATTTTTTAAAAATCAACAAGCAATAATAATAACAAGCAACGCAAAGGCAACCACTCACCACCTCCCACAAGCAAAAATGATGCCCAGCCAGTCTCCACACAGAAGACTCTTTGAATGAAAAAACATTAATGGAGAAGCCGCTGCCTGAGCATTCACACACCAATCAAGGAGTTGCACACACACCACCCGAGACTTTAACTGCTGGGTCTGGAGTCCCTTTGCAGCAGGAGACTCCAGTGAGCCGACGTGTGCGCCTTTCGACTCTACACACACACACACACACACACACACACAGAGTCTCTCTTGGGTGCTTTCTCTTCCCTCAGGCTCAACCCTAGGTTTCCTGAAGCAGAATCTCTGACATGACGTATACCAGTTGAATTTATTAAGCAGTACAGTGGTGAAGAACAGCTTGAGCTGAGTGCCTCTGGAGACGGACCCTGAACCAGAGACTCTCTGGACAATTATACCCTTACAGTCTAAGCTCCCCTCCCCTTGTGAGACGGTTTAGTCCAGTTGGAGTATTTGGGTCTGGGGTCTCCTTTTTCCTCATTGGATCCTTTCACTGTCTCCAAGCGGGCCGTTCTTTTTCGTTTCTCGATGAGGCAACCTCTGCTGATGGATGTGGCTATCTTATCTTTCTAATTTACACCAGTTTCAGGGCCTTCCCTCACGCGACTAAGTAAGAGTTCAGTAGAACTTCATCAGTAGCTAGGTGAAAGTTCACCGCTTATGAAGGTCTAAGGCCTTTTACTAATGCTATGCAATGGATTCCATGTGAACTAGGAAGTGATTCCTGTAACAAAAAAATTCTAGTTCCTTCTTCCTCTGTCCCAGCTTTTATTGCTCAGCACAACGTCGTACGTTAGAGAGTATCCCTTTGGTCAGTTGGGGTCAGCTGTTCTTGCCCATCTGCAGCCCACTCACTGGGAGGGAGCAGAGGCGGCCTTGACACTGTGCAAACACTGCTCAGCAATAGCCAGAACACTGGTGTGTTATCAACACTGTTTAAGGCACAAATGCAAAACATAGCACCACACAGGCTGCTATGAAGGAAGGTAACCCCATCCCAGCCAGATCAGTACACCTGAACTGGGGCCCTAAAACTGGATATAATTGGTTACAGGTGGTCTAACAAGCAATGAGCATGGGGAGACAACCACTTCCCTCACTCTTTTGGCGAGGCTCCTCTTTATACACGTCAGGACACTGCTGGCTGCCTTTGCTGCCAGGCCACACTGGATCAAGTGGTTAATGTCTTTTGTAGTTAATAATTCTAATCTTTCATATATTTTCACCTGTGCTGATACAATGACCATTTCTGAAGTAATGTTTTCAGCAGACTGTCTAGACAAAGGCCCTTTCCATTATTCTCCTTCCCTTACTCTTTGTTCATTCAGATACTTCCCACCCACACTGCTGCTTTGAGCTTCAGGGACTAAAAGCCTGCCTGTCTTTCAGTAGTATAACGGTATCTTTAGCCAACTCTTTTAATTGTATCTACCTTTATCTATCTATCTATCTAAAACATTTCTCGTAAGATCATCCCTTGTAGAAAGGCGACCTCATTAGAGGCAGCTTGTACTTAGTATATGGTTGAGGAGTGTTTTATTGCTTAAGACACTTGATCGTGCTTTACTTTGCTTTGCTTGCAAATGGGAAACATCCTTCTGTGCCTGTGTGCAGCCAGTCCTCTAAGGAAAGTGGGTGGGAGATGGTGCAATGGAGCTCTAACATTCTGCTCCCAGAGTTCAGAGAAGTCTGATGAAGGGAAAGTGATGTAAATCCCAGGTGGCCAACGACAGGTGGGGAGTCTGGGGAGGTGAGGAGCAAGGTTGTCCACCCAGTGTCAGATCTCAAGGGACTGCTTTTCCTACCTGTCCAGACCTCCTCAGGAGACGCTCCTGACACTCAGGATCCATATCAGTTGGATAATGCTTCTATCACTTCTTTAAACTGAAATTAACAAAATACAGCCTTTAAAATTAAAAATAACTTTATTAGGTGCACTTTGAAATCTTCCTTCTTAACCACGCTATGAAACAACTCAGATTAGCTATACGAGTCTTGCAGACGTGGAGAACGTTACAGGAAGAGGCATGACTTGTTAGGGCTTTCTGTGTTTTAAGGAGCCCCATGGTGTATTTGGGGCTCAGTCCGTGAACCTCAGATACTGGGAGAAGACTGAACAAACCTCTCAAGAAGTCAAAGCCAGAAGCAAACCCCAAAATACCTTGAAGCATTAATGGGACTTAATGAGACCCATTACTGCCAAAGGCTCCTCATTGACTCATTAGAGCAGATAC
Organism: Phaethon aethereus; assembly: GCF_964289735.1. Lineage (NCBI taxonomy): Eukaryota > Metazoa > Chordata > Aves > Phaethontiformes > Phaethontidae > Phaethon > Phaethon aethereus. The sequence goes on along the minus strand of NW_028114093.1, from coordinate 21,748 downwards.
TTGGAGACGGTGACTGCAGGTAGGCAAGGGCACTGCACAGGTGGCTGTAATGCTGAGAAAACCCTTGGTTCGTTTTATGAAGCAGGCAAGGCCAAACCCTGAGCCCAGGTCCTGGGAAGGCAGTTTCTGAGAAGAGAAGAATAAAGTTTTGTCTCACTGGCCCTGGTGGTAGAGACAGCTGCTATAGTCAAGACGACAAAGACCTCAGTCCTTTTGGACCTCTCGGTCTTGCTAGAACCCTTGGCCATCTCTATGCAGGCTGCCCTACACTGTCCCATGCCTCACCTCTTTCCCTTCAGCTTGCTGACAGCCATCTTGCTTTCCCACCTAGCTCTCACCCTGGCATTTCTATGCCTTCACTGATGGCTCTCCACCCTCACCAGCTGCTCCTTGAAACACAAAGCCATGGGATAATCCAGACTCCCTCTGGGTGATCTCTTGCAGCACAAGACTACCCTCTCAGTGAGGATTATTTTTTCTCACATCCAGACAGAACCTTCCCAGCTGTAATTTGTGGAGGTTTCTTGCTCTTCCCGCTACTAAGAAAAGCTCCATTGTCCCTGAAACTGTGAGGAATGAGCGATTCGTGTAAAGAAAATCTAGTGAATATAAGCTTGAAGCAAATGTCATTTATATTGAAATAAAGGAATATATGTAGGGCATGACCATAAGCAGGGGAGTGGTAGTCTTTATGTAACTTCCTGATAAGTATAGTTTGGGTAACTCCCTTGATATGTGTAACTTATGTAGCCTCCTGATATGTAAGTTAGTTCCTGATATACTAGTGCAAACCAGTGTTGTAAATAACCGCAGAAATGTCAAGAAAATGTATAGCCAAATAAAGTAGCATAATATAAGTAGAATAACGGAGCGCCTGCACAAACAGAGAGGTCATGTAGAGTGCACTGACGAAGAGGAGCATCTTCCTCCCAACGACCACCGGACGACCACCTAGAAAAAGATGAAGCATGCGCAGACCGGGGAAGTGGTGACGTACTTAAAGAAAGAGTCATCTTCCAAGAAAAAGGCGGAGAAAGGCAAGAAACGAAGCCTAGAGAAGTATAAAGGAAGGAATTGTAAGAAGTGAAGGTGTGCGTCTTGGTGGAGCGGAGACTCCCGACGCACCCAGCGCTGTTTGCTTGCCTCTATTTGTTTAATAAATTGCAAACTTAAATTGGAATCCTGTTTGGGACTAAATCATTTATCACAACTGGGGACTCGTCCGGGATGGTCTTGGTTCCTGAATACTGACTTGATCTAGGAGCGGCGCCCCACCATTTGGTGGCTCCTGATCGGGTCGGGTCGGGACTAACACCATCCTGAACCCAAATAGGGGCAAGCAAAGAATTTGATTTTTTATGAGCTCCCTTGCCGGCTGCAGCAGTTTATTTTGCCCGTAATTCTGCGCGCGAAGATCCGAACGAAGACGACGGGGTTGTAAGTATTTAAGGTGTATACCGTTCGGTTGGGTGGGATTCGGTTGCCTGTGTGTGTAAGAGTGTGACTGAGACGGAACCTCGTTCCGAAGCGATTGTGGAGGTCTTCTAACCGCGGTTCCAATCTCCCGCGAGGGACTTGGCCGGTGAAGGACCGAAGCGATTTTTATAGGATCCATAGGTGAGTGAGAAGTTTGAAACCCCCTGCAAGACACTCTGCTTGGTAACCAAGGGCTGTAGGAATTGCCACAGTAAAAATTCCTAGATGGGTCAGACGAAATCGAGAACCCAGGACCAGAAGAAAGGGAGCGAATTACTAAAAATACCTCCGGAGATTCCATTAGGAATAATGTTAAAACATTGGAATAATAAGGGCCCTGGAAAAGGGAAGACAAAAGAGAAATTAGTTAAATATTGTATGGTAAAATGGCCAAAGAACCCCTTGAGACCCCACGTTTTTTTTGGCCTTTATTTGGGTCATTTGAGGATTGGGTTTGTCAGGCGCTAAACCTGTATGTAAATTCTAAGGAACCGTTTTGCCAAGAGGAGAGCGAGTATGCTAGTTTATGGATAAAGGCCTGTGTGGGCATTTTTCATCTTAAAACAGGAGTAGGGAAAAATAAGACCGTAGGGGAGCAACACATGGAAAAGGAAAAGAAGGATTGGGACCCCCTAGATCACTTACCTCCCCCGTATAATCCAGCTACCCGTCAAATACCGTCACCAAATCTGACGACTTCCCCTACGGCCCCGGGGTCGAATTCAACTCTAAGGGGAGGATCCCAAACTGAGCACCCAGAGCGTCTTTGTATCCTTTACGGGAAGTACCTCTGGGTGGAGATAGAGGATTGGCAAGAGAGAGGGTTGGAAGAATTACTAAGAGAAGCTCAAAAGGTTTATGTCAGGAGGGACGAAGAAAAACAAGAAGCAGAGGCAAGAATTTTTGTAGCAGCAGTGAGGGAAAGTCAGAGGAGTAAGACTCAGCTGGGAGAGAAAAAAAGATAAGAGACCAGAACAGCCACCCCAGGGACAATCTCATCAAGACAGACCCACAACTCCCATCTGTTACTATTGTAACAAAAAGGGACGTGTTCAGAAAAACTGCCGTAAACGGGAATGGGATGAGAAAATGTTCAAAGAGGATTAGGGGTGTTAGGGGCTGTATCTTCTGGGGACCTCAACATCAACAGAGCCCTTGATAAAACTATTAGTAGGTCCCCAAAAAGAAGAATTTTTATTTTTAGTAGATACTGGAGCTGAAAGGTCAACGATTCAGAAACTCCCAAAAGGGGTAGGAAAAGGAAAAGCCCAGATGTCAGTAACAGGTGCAAAAGGAGAACCCTTCAAAGTCCCCATCTTAGAAGAAGTAGAGATTGAGACAGAGACAAAAATTTGTTTAAATGATTTACTTTTATTACCAGAAGCAGAATATAACCTATTAGGGAGGGACTTGATTTTAAAACTAAACCTAACTATTCAGAACCAAGGAGATCGGTTATATATTAACTTATGTACCTTAACCCAACTTGATGAGGAAAAAATTGACCCCCAAGTATGGTATAAGGAAGGAGATGTTGGGAGATTAGATATGGAACCCATCAAGGTACAAATAACAGACCCTCATAAGCCAATTAGAATTAAACAATATCCTATATCTATAGAAGGCCGGAGAGGTCTAAAACCTATTGTGGATAAATTACTAAAAAATGGGACTTTGGAACCATGTATGTCACCCCACAATACCCCGATACTCCCTGTAAAGAAATCAGATGGTACATATAGGATGGTACAGGATTTGAGAGCCGTGAATCGGCGAACAATCACCAAATTCCCTGTCGTGGCAAATCCTTATACTTTATTGAGTCACCTGTCTCCTAAACATATTTGGTATAGTGTAATAGATTTGAAAGATGCCTTTTGGGCCTGTCTTTTGGATAAGGGGTTCAGAGATTATTTTACCTTTGAATGGGAAGACCCCAAAACAGGACGAAAAACAACAATTAAGGTGGACTGTGCTACCACAAGGGTTTACGGAGTCACCAAATTTGTTTGGACAGACCTTAAAGAAAATCTTACAAGGTTTTACAGTACACGAGGAGGGAAAAATTATTACAATATGTGAATGATTTACTGGTAGCAGGAGAAACTGAAGAGGAGACCCGAAAAGCCACCATTAGATTGTTAAATTTTTTAGAGAAAAAGGGATTAAAAGTGTCCTGCTCGAAATTACAATTTATAGAGCAAGAAGTAAAATATTTGGGACATTGGTTAAGCAAAGGAAAAAAAAAGAAATCAGATCCTGACCGGGTTTCTGGTATTTTAATCCTAAGACCTCCACAGACTAAAAAGGGAATGGAAAAAAAAAACAACAAACAAACAAAAAAACAAACAAAACAAAACAAAAACAAACAAAAAAACCCCACAAAAAACCCACACACACTGGTGGGATATTTATCCAAATTGTTAGATTCGGTGAGCAGGGGGTGGCCAGCATGTCTCCAAGCCCTAGTTGCTATGGCATTATTGATAGAGGAAGCTAGGAAAATTACCTTTAGTGTACCTCTAAAGGTATATACGCCACATAATGTTAGGAATGTCCTCCAACAGAGGACAGAGAAATGGTTGACAGATAGTAGACTTTTGAAATATGAAACCATCTTGATAGATTCACCTAATTTGGAATTAGGAGTCACCTCTGCCCAGAGCCCCACTCAGTTCCGGTTTGGGGAACCCTCAGAAGCAGTAGTGCTATAACACAATTGTTTAGAAGTTATAGAATCCCAGACAAAAGTAAGGCTCAATCTTAGAGATATTGAATTGGAGGGAGGAGAAAAATTGTTTGTAGATGGATCCTCCCAAGTAATAGAAGGGAAGAGAAAATCAGGATATGCAAAAATTGACAAGGACTTAGAACTTGTGGAATCAGGACCTCTGAGTCCATCATGGTCAGCTCAGGCTTGTGAGCTTTATGCCTTATGTAGGGCCCTGGAATTATTAAAAGAAAGAAGAGGGACCATATTCACAGATTCCAAATATGCATATGGAGTAGTCCATACTTTTGGAAAAATTTGGGAGGAAAGAGGCCTGATTAACACTCAAGGAAAGAACTTAATACATCAGGAGTTGATAGTAAAATTTTAAAAGTGTTAAGAGAACCAAAGGAAATAGCCGTGGTGCATGTGAGGGGACACCAAAAGGGATTAGATTATCGAATTAGAGGAAATAATTTAGCAGATAAGGAGGCTCAGGAAGCAGCCTTGAGGATTGAAACTGTTAAAATTAATCATACACAAACAAGGGAGGACACTAGTGGAAGAGGATAAGAGGAAAAGGAGAAAAAGTTTACGCTGGAGGAACAAGCAAAATTAGAGAAAATAGGAGCTAGAGTGGAACAAGGGAAATGGACATTACCTGATGAGCGAGAGATGTTGCCAAAAGCTTACGCTAGGCAGGTATTAGAACGCTTACACGCGCAAACACATTGGGGTACAAAAGTGTTAAGTGATCATTTCCTTAAACAGTTTGGCTGTATTGGAATTTTTTGAAATAGCAAGGCAAATTACACAAGGGTGTTTAACTTGTCAAAGGGCAAATAAGGCCGTGTTTCAACAAGTGGCCATGGGAGGAAGAAAACTAGCTTATAGACCGTTTGAAAGGATTCAAGTCGACTTTACCAAATTACCAAGAATAGGAAGATTGAAATATTTGTTAGTTATAGTAGACCATTTAACACGATGGGTCGAAGCCTATCCTGTAGCAAGAGCGACAGCTCAGACGGTGATAAAATTTTACTAGAACACCTAATCCCCAGGTATGGGATAATACAATATATTGATTCTGATCAAGGCACTCGCTTTACTTCTAAAATTATAAAATCCTTGTGCCAATCATTAGGTATTAAATGGGAATATCATACCCCATGGCATCCTCAAAGTTTGGGAGTAATAGAAAGAATAAACCAAACAATAAAGCAAGAGCTAGCGAAGCTAATGGTTGAAACACAGATGCCATGGACTAAATGTTTACCGCTAGCCCTTCTTAACATAAGGATCAAACCGCACAGTGAGACTGGATTATCGCCATATTAGGTTTTATACGGCATGCCCTATCTCCGAGGGAAACAATGTAGTGGAAGATTATAATATTCGGAAATATGTTATCATTTTAGGAGAAAGGTTGAAAGAACTAAGAGATATAGGAATAATGGCACAAACCCTACCTTTGGGGTTTGCAATCCATCAATTCAAACCAGGGGATAAGGTACTGATCAAAACTTGGAAGAAAGAAACTTTAGTTCCTTCATGGGAAGGACCCTTTGTTGTATTGTTAACTACAGATACTGCCATCCGGACTGCGGAAAAGGGGTGGACACACGCGACTCGAGTAAAAGGACCCATGAAAGACTGGAAAGTTATTTTACAACCTGGAACCACAAAAATAACATTAAAAAGGGAATGAACGTATGAGAAATGATCACGAATTAAAGACTATAGCATTAAGCAATTATCGGGCAGGACTAAGTTTATGTCCACTCTGTAAACCATGTTGTATGATTATTGAGGGTTAGGTGTAACCTGTGTAACAAATATATCATTTCCCACAGAGGCTAACAGGGACGTTTTCAAATTCAAAGCTGAAGTTTCCTCTGCATTCAGTGTGGACAGACTACTCCTATAGGAGATTTCTGGTGGGTAAGATTTATTACTGTCATCGAAATAAAGAAGTCCGCTTGAGAAGGGGGAGAGGGCAAGACCGGGTGGGGATTCTCAGTCGCGACCAAGTAAGGCCAGTCAAGGACGAGCACCCCTTGTAGCTGATGCCTCCGACCATGAGATCCCTTACCGGACCTCTCCTGATTTTACTCGGACTCACCAACCTGGTGACAGGTAATCAAAATTGCACCGAGTGCATAAGAACCGCCCAGCACGGACGAGTAAGTAATAAAACATTAATGTACCACACCTATTACGAGTGCAAAGGGAAACAGAACGGGAGTTGTATATACAATGGAACACAATATAAGAAATGCTCGGTGGAAAATGATACTGTTTGTTACGATCCAAAGGAACTTCTTTATCAATAGTGGGTAGAAATGAAAACAAATTCGGAAGTAGGAAGATTAATTGGAATAAGTAAGGATATGGCCAATTTGAGCACATCAGTATCGGTAATTTTTGATGCATGCGATATTATAGATGATGATCTGGATATTAATTGTGGGAGTGTAGAGTGGAGATGATGCTATAGTAATCAACCAAAATATATTTGCCCAGGTGGAGGTGGACGTCAATGTCAGATAAATCCTGATTATGTACCTAGTCAAACGGTGAGATATCAGTCAGCACACCTATGTGGAAGAAGGGGATGGTCTTGTGTATGTTAGGATACTGCAAGCTGGGGATATGACAGCCAATGTGGGGATTTACAAGCTTCAATCACAAGGGTACAAACAGACAATAATTGTACAACCTGTACCTGTAATTTAGTAAATTTAACCCTTATAAATTTAGAAATTTGGAAACAGAAAAAAATAACCAAAATTGGACTTAAGATATATGGACCTGGAGAAGACCCAGGTGTAGTTATTAATATTGAAATGAAAGAAAAGAGAATCGGTGCAGCATAGACTGTTATTTAAGTCATTTTGTCATGAAATGGAAACAGGAACGAAATATGAAATTCCCACAGTGGCTAAAAATCTATTTGTAAATCTTGCTGAGAACATTGCTAAGTCACTAAATGTAACTAATTGTTATGTATGTGGTGGAACTAATCAGGAGAGAATTGGCCCTGGGAGGCCCAAGAGAGCAACATACCAGACCCTAATGTTTAGAACATATCAACTCAGGTCAGGAAACAACAATGGATATTACAAACCAGCATAATAAGAAGAAGCTGTTGGCAAAATGACGCTGGGAGTAAACCAGTCGGATATTTAGTATGTGAAGGGGGATATAACTGGAATAGTACTTACCAAAAGTAGGATAAATGGGGCACTGCCCAAGAAATAAGTAAAAATCATGCGAATTGGACCAACGGAACCACTATTGATAAAGGGTGGTCAAGTCCAGAAGGGCAATATTGGATCTGTGGAAAATTTGCATATACCCGATTACCAAAAAATTGGACCGGAGCGTGCGTGTTAGGAACTATACGGCCAAGCTTTCTCTTATTACCTATAAACCGAGGAGAACGCCTAGGGGTACTGGTATATACAGACGCATTAGAAACTCACAACCGAAGGGGAAAAAGAGAGCTACAAATAGGAAAATGGAAAGATAATGAGTGGCCACCTGAAAGAATAATAGCATATTATGACCCAGCGACATGGGCAGAAGATGGGTCCTGGGGATATAGGACCCCCATTTATATGTTGAATAGAATAATCAGGTTGCAAGCTGTAGTAGAAATAATTGTAAATAAAACGGGTAATGCTCTAGGATTGGTGGCTAAACAAAATACTAAAATGCGTACAGCCCTATATCAAAATAGACTCGCACTAGACTATTTACTAGCACAGGAAGGAGGAGTCTGTGGAAAATTTAATCTCACAAATTGTTGTTTAGAGATAAATGATGAAGGAAAAGCCATCAATGAATTAGTAAGAGAAATGAAAAAAGTAGCCCATGTGCCAGTCCAAACGTGGAATGGAATAAATGTCCAAGGACTATGGACAACGTGGGAAAATTTATTCTCAGGAAACTGGGTAACAAAAATCATTATCGTTTTGTTAGGATTGTTTGGAGGTATGTTAATAATACCATGTCTAATTCCTTGTCTTTCACAAGCTGTAGCTTCTGCGATTAATGGAATGAAATTTACAGCCACTCCAATAGAACCAACACAGAGTGAGAGAAAACATGTTTTAATGTTGGTAAAACATATAGAGGAACCCGAGTTAATACCCATCAAACAAACTTTAAATAAATTTTACACAAATCACAGTGGTGAAAAAGAAAACGGGGGATTGTGAGGAATGAGCGATTCGTGTAAAGAAAATCTAGTGAATATAAGCTTGAAGCAAATGTCATTTATATTGAAATAAAGGAATATATGTAGGGCATGACCATAAACAGGGGAGTGGTAGTCTTTATGTAACTTCCTGATAAGTATAGTTTGGGTAACTCCCTTGATATGTGTAGCTTATGTAGCCTCCTGATATGTAAGTTAGTTCCTGATATACTAGTGCAAACCAGTGTTGTAAATAACCGCAGAAATGTCAAGAAAATGTATAGCCAAATAAGGTAGCATAATATAAGTGGAATAACGGAGCGCCTGCACAAACAGAGAGGTCATGTAGGGTGCACTGACGAAGAGGAGCATCTTCCTCCCAACGACCACCGGACGACCACCTAGAAAAAGATGAAGCATGCGCAGACCGGGGAAGTGGTGACGTACTTAAAGAAAGAGTCATCTTCCAAGAAAAAGGCGGAGAAAGGCAAGAAACGAAGCCTAGAGAAGTATAAAGGAAGGAACTGTAAGAAGTGAAGGTGTGCATCTTGGTGGAGCGGAGACTCCCGGCGCACCCAGCGCTGTTTGCTTGCCTCTATTTGTTTAATAAATTGCAAACTTAAATTGGAATCCTGTTTGGGACTAAATCATTTATCACAAAACCATTCTTCAAGCAGCTGCAGGCTGCAGCTACTGCAGTGCCCTGACCCTCCACTTCCCCAGGCTAAACAAGCCGTTGTTAAAAATAAATATATTAAGGTCTGCGCCCGCGATCCTGCAGACACCGCCCCCCCCCGCGACACACGCGCGCTCAGACTCATTCAGCCACCCCCCTCCGCGCGCGTGCGCTCCCCCTCCCTGCGCTGCAGCTCCGGACCCGCAGGCCGGTGGGTGCGGCCCCCCCCGGCCGGAGACTCTCCGGCGCCCCGGAGCAGCGGGGGGCAAGTGGGGCTGCAGCCGCGCGTGCCCCGCTGCCCGGCAACCGGCCCCCCCGGCGGCGGGGGAGGGAGCCTGGCGTAGAGGCTGGCTGGGGGAGGGGGGATGGCGGCGCTTTTCGGAGGTTTCTGTTTGGGTCGGTTGGGTTGGGGGTTTTTTTCTCTTTTCGTTTTTCACCTCCCCCGCCGTTCGCGTTCGTTGGTTTTCACCGCGCGGCGGCGGCGGCCCGCGCGCAGCGGGGCTGTTGTGCCAAACGCGGGTTCCGTCACCCGGTGCGCAGAGCGCCGGGAAACACACGGAGTCGAGACGGCGGCTTTTCTTCCGCCCCTGCGCCGAGCTGGGTGCCGGTGGTAGGCCCACAAAGCTGGCGCGCCTCGGTTAACGCAGGGAAAATATTTCTACGCTCCGAGCAACAAGTCACCGTTATTTTCTTGAGAGCTGGCGCAGGCGCCCTTGCGCCTGTTGGTTCCCGCAAGCCTCGTCTCCACGGCGACAGCGTCCTCCTTTTTTACTGCGCGTGCCCCGTGAGGAAGGGGCTTCTGTGGGTAGGGGTCTTCCCCTACCGGAGGGCAGGCTTGTGCTATGCCGAGTCGATGTTAATTAGATGTTACTTACGATAGTTCACTCAAAGGTCGGCAGTTGCGTTCCCTTTGCGGTTGCCTTGTTCCTTCCCTCAGGCTTGCGCCTCGTTGACTCCTGACAGAGCCTAAACAATACCCCCGCTTTGTGCCTCGCATACCTTCAGCAGGGTGACTGACCGACGGACTGGCCGACCGACGGACTGAGGACGAAAGGCGGGAGGGGGGCACGGGTGCGGCAGGGACGCCGCGGGGTCCTAAAGTCTCCCGCCTTCCTTCCTTCCCCGGGCCGGCAAAACTGCTGGCGGAAGGGGGAGGGGGGGTGTCTCCGTGTGTGCGTGTGGCCGCGGGCGAGGGGTTCGTGCCGGGGCCGGTTTGGGAGCGTGTGTGGCGGGTGTGCACGCAGTAAGAAACGAAAAAGTCTGGTAACGCTGTGGACAACGCCGCCTTCTCTGCTACAGCCTGCGCTGTGGCCCGCCTCGGTGTCCGCCTGCGGGCGATGTGCTCGGCTCGGCTCCCGGTTGAAGCCGTCCCTGGGAAAGCAGCAGCCCCGTGCCTCGGCCTGGGCAGAGACCTGCGTCCCCGAGGCCGGGCTCCGGCTGCCGGAGAGGTGGGCCGCGCCTCTCGCTAGCGGCCGTCGGCGTGTCCGTCGCCAGCGGGATGCGTTCCAGTGGTGAGCAGCGCCCAGAGGACAGGCCCAGCAGCCTCAGGCAAAGCGGGGTCGCTGCTTTGCTGATGGTGGTGTCCGAAAAGGCGGTTTCGTTTCCCGGCGTGCGATAGGCCAGTCTCACACACCGAGACGAGATACCGGTTTATTCCAGACCTGCGCAGAGCTGGGTGCTGGGTGGTAGGCCCACAAAGCTGGCACCCCGCGGTTAACACCCGGAAAATATTTGTAGGTTTCTAGCAACACTTACCAGTATTCTTAAACATACCTCAGCTGCCACCACGTTTACACATAAGCAGATTAACTTCTGGCGGCCTTGTAGCAATGGGGCTCGCTGCGGTGGGGTGGGGAGGGCGGGCGGCTGGGGCTGGGCACCGCCGCCTCTGCCTGGTCCCCGGTCCCCGGTCCCCGGTGGTGAGAGAGAAGAGTAAGAAAAGGTTAGGGGGAGGGAGGCTAGATAAATAAATAGCTAAAAAAATGACAATCAAAAAGAAACGGGGGGTGTGCAGGGTGCGTGTGGGTGTCTTGACACAGAACTCTCCGGGGTGAGGGCAGGCGGGCGGTTTGGGAGGAGGGAGTGGGGAGAGCAGGTTTAGGACAAATGCTGATCTGGCACTCTCTGCTAATTCTTGATGGATTAACATACACCGACCTATGGTTAATGAATGTAATAAATAATTCATTAACCGGTAATTAATATACGAAGTAATGATTAGCGATAGAGCAATACAGATTAATATTTACTGGAATTAACATCCAGTGGATTAAGATCACGTTAATAAGGAACTACTTTACTGATAACAAGTTCTAGGTGAGGAACAGAGCCGTCGTGTAGCACGTGTAATTAATGATAATTAATAATGATGAATTGATAGTAGATAATTACAACAGTAAATCAGAGTGATGATAAAGAAAAAAAAATACATGATAAGTAACTGGAGGACAGTAGTGTTAATGCAGTACCACAAAATACTAATAAATAAAATAATCGATCTTAATAGGTAACGACTGTTATTAATAAGTAATTATTAATGATTGATTTAGACTAATTTGATTAATAAAAACTTAATCAGTTCATTAATTTTTTATTCATTTATTTGTTGTAGACCGATAGATACTATATAACTCAAATAGCATCGATCAATAGGAATGAAAAGTTAATAAGAATTTCAGTTATTAATAATGGTCAGCTTACTCACGTTTGATGGAGGTCTTTGTGGCCTTGCCGTAGAACATCAGGCTGCAAGGCTTTCGCCTCATCCCAGACATCACTCAACAATAGTCAGTTATGAGACTGTCTGACTGCAACCCATCAGGGTTGCTTTTGAAGAGGAGCGTGTTGCTCCAGTCAAACCCTGCTACTCCCTACAGACCCACAGTGGTTTCCCACATTATCCACCCTGTGACCTTAGTCACAACTCACTGAGAGGAACATTGTGTAATTTGTATTTAGGTGGGTCGAGGCATTCATCTCCTTCCTGTGTTTTCATCCTCTCTTGTTGGTTGGTAATTTATTGTTGGGATCACTCTGCACGGCTCGACCTTAAGGAGAAGGAGCTGCAGCATTGAGAAGCTGGTAAACAGCTAGATATCTGCACGGCTCGGCCTTGAGAAGAGGGAGCTGTGGCATTGGGAAGCTGGTAAACAGCTGGACATCTGCAGGGCTCGGCCTTGAGGAGAAGGAGCTGTGGTAAACAGCTAAGAAGCAGCACTGTATAAGAAAAACAGGATGGAACCCGGACCACGTAGCAGTAACCGCAAGTAGGAGGAGTATGATAATGCAATCTTTAGGGCTAAGCCAATGATTGTAAGACAAGTATGCATAAGGTAGAACTTAGTGTATAAATATGTGTAAGGTTTTGCAATAAAGTTGAAGCTTGCCTTATCACTCATATTGAGTCGACTGCTTGCCTTCCCTCACTCGTCGCAAGTGGCGCCCGAACAGGGACCCCATCCTTGTTTTTCACCGGACAGCGAGATCGGAGAAGCACTGGTAGCAGCGACCAGGGAGCAGAAGATCGGCGGACGCTGCCGCGGCGCGCCTGATCCGTGCTTGAACCCAGGATAATTAAGAAGGGGTTCGCCGTCCGAAAGAAGGCTACCCATGGGAAAAGGCTGCAAAAATAATTGACCGGATAATTAAGAAGGTCAACATAGCGCGCAATGGAAATAGAGGTAGCGTTCGAAATCTTAAAATGCTTTTTAGAAAAGCGGGGAGTAAGCCAATTAAAAGATCTGGCTGGGTTAATTACGTTAGGGAAAGCGAAAGGGTCTTTTAAAGACCCTGAAAGTATGTTTGAAGTAGACGAGTGGCGTTCTTATGGAGATTGATTGTGGGATCTAGTAATCGATGATGATAAATCAGCAAAAAAAATTAATGAAATCTTGGAGAGATGTTATTAATTGCATGAAAAGATATAAAACTGAAAAGTGAATAGCACAGGCAACAAAGACAGTATAAAATTTACGACGCTCTGGAGGTTGATCCTAGAGACATTAAAAGAACTAAAGGCAGAACGCATCACATGAAGAAGGGGCGATGGTCAGACTCCTGCCACATATGCTCTCTAAGAGAGGACTGAAATATGATGAATATACACTTAGAAGGCTTCTAATTTGGTGCCAAAAAGGGTACCCCCCCGATGCGTCCGTGGCGTTTAAGGCAGAGACGTGGGAGGAGATAGGAAAAATGTTATAGGAACATATTGGGAATGGAGATAAAACCACCGCAGAGTTAGTGACGGCATGGAAGTTGATGTTAACCACATTAAAAGCCTTAAAGGCAGAGAGAAAAGCTGCAGCTGATATGGAGGAGGCTGTTAAACCGTCTTCAACCAATCCCTTTTTAACTGAGTCAGAGGGTCCAGGACCTTCAGCGACTCTGACTGCACCTCCTGAGGTGCCAGATGCACCGAGTAAACCGGCTGCATAAATAAGTCAGAGAAACAGATCTACGATGATGTATGTGAGGGCAAGACGGGACAACGTTGCCCAGAACAATGTACTCAGTGTTCCCCTGTGTGCCCATGTGAAAGATCAATGGGGTGAGTCTCGAAAGGAGATGGGCAAGCAGCGGAGCTAGCAACAACGTGGCGATTGCTATTCGAGACTGTTTTGAAGAGCCAGGGGCTAGCAGCAGACTCTGCAACAGCTTTTGAGTTACCTACCTGGGAGAAAGCAGGGAAATTGGTGTTTGAGGCAGCCTCTAAAGAGGATCATACGGCCGCGAAAGTGTTAACAACCTGGCGATTAGTCAGAGACTCTATAAAGGGGATAAAATCAGAGCGGACGGCGGCAGCAGCTGCCGCTGCCACAGCCCCGGGAGAGAAGGGAGGCCGAGCTGGGAATGGTGAGAACGAGCAACCCCCGCCGGCCTCCCCCCCCCCCCCGCCCGCCCCCCGCCCCCGCTAACGCAACCAACGGAGGTGGCGAGTCCTCCTTGGCCCCCGCCTCCTGACCCGTGCGTGCCGCAACAGGAGGGGGCTGCCTGGGATGATCCTTCCCCCAAGTCAAGATCCGACCCTGCCCAACATTGGCGAGGCATGAGACAAGAGACTTTGGCAGAGAGGGAGGGGACGGAGCGAAGTGGGTACCGACCAGGTCAGTACGGCCGGCAGTAAGACCTGAAGACCTTGTCACACGTCCCACGGACGCAGTCAACTCTGACGTACCGCCAGCTGATGCTTTCACTCTTTTGTATGCGGAATGACGGCTCGTTGACTGTCTCAGCGGCTCTCCCCGGACGTTCAAGAGCAGGAACTTCAATATGCCATATTTGTAAAACGGTGTTGTGGGTTTGTTCTATGTCGTCGTAATTATTGTCACAAATGTATCATTTCTTTTGCAGGGAATCGAAGAGTATATTTCAATTGCTTTTTTACCATTCCCTTAGCAGCTGAGGATGCAGAGAAGTTTGCCTTTATGGTACCATCGGTAAATAAAGGAGAGCTAGCAAAAAGTATCATTGGGTAGTGTTACCACAAGGAATGCAAAATTCACCTACGATGTGTCAGACATTTGTGGCATGGGCTCTAGAACCGGTGTGGAAAAAGTATCCAGATTTAATAACGTATCATTATATAGTTGATATATTAATAGCAGGGACACAATTGAATGCAGACCACATTTTACAGCACTTAGAGCACTATTTAGGAAAACGGGGTTTAAAAATAGCACCGAAAAAAATTCAAAAGAAGGAACCATGGCAATATTTGAGCTGGATTATTACCAGGGCAGTGGTCCACCCACAAAAAATAAAGATTAAGGTGAAAATAGAAAATCTTTCTGATGTCCAAAAATTAATGGGGGATATACAGTGGGTTCGCAATATTTGCGGAATTACTAATGATGATCTGAGGCCATTGATGCCGCTCCTGGAGTCTTCGGTGGAGGCTCCAGAGCGACGTCAACTGGACGAGGATCAACACCAGGCTTTGCAGAAAATTACTGAGAAGATAGCAACAACCTATGCTCACAGATGTTCACCTACTGAGAGTATCTCGCTTATGATAGTTAATTCAGGAGGGGAACGGCAATATCCACTAGGATTGACCGTACAGTTAGGAAATACAGCAAACAGTTTGAAAGTATTAGAATGGGTTTTTCTCTCCTATCAACCCAGAAAAATAGTGGTCACCAGATATGAATTATTTGCACAACTCATTATTAAGGGAAGACAAAGAATTGTAGAAATATCTGGATTAGAACCTGTAATAATTTATGTTCCTGTATCTCAAAAGTACTTAGATTGGTTGTTAGCCAGTTCTCTGGAGTTTCAGATCGCAATCTCTGATTTTTTAGAACAGGTTACAAATAGCTATCCGTCCGATAGATTATTGTCACTGTTGGCTAATCAGCAGTTTGAAGAAATGCCTATGTGATCGGAGACCCCAGTGAATGGGATGACAGCCTTTACCGACGCAGGACGCAAACCCCGTTGTTCGTGAGTCTGATAGTCACGTGTTTGATATGCCAGGTTCAGGCGTGGTTTTCCGTTCAACCAAGAAAAAATATCTGGGTTACACTAGCTAATCAAACGGGCCAAGGCCACCTTTGCTTATCTATATCCACTGCTGAGAATCTGTTTACAACATGCTTAGTTGGTCTGCCCTTAGGGGACTATGATTCGACAATGGTGGTAAAGAAGACCACCCCTGACCTAACCTTGTTTTTAAAAAATAACAAACACCTCTGCAGCTATGGATAAGTGGGACGGATGGATGACACACGGACCACAGGAGTTGTTGGAACCGCAGGAGTTGGGTATTTTAGGATGCATGACAGCCCCTACCTGTTTATATTTTAATTATACAGGACAGGACGATACCAGGTCACAGGATGTAAACCCCACGTTAGCCATTTTTCAGAATGCTACCAACTGGTGTAATTATACAACGAGCAACATCTCGCGCTCTACTATTGTCCCAATGAGACTCCCTAAAGGAATATTCTTGATTTGTGGTGATCGTGCATGGCACGGTGTTCCCTCCCGTTTGAGAGGTGGTCCTTACACATTGGGGCACCTAACATTGTTAACTCCCAACACTTCTATGATATTGAACCTTACCCCACGGCATAGAATAAGATGACAGATTTGAAAATATCAGGAAGAGTGCAATGACCAACTGGATTTTTGGACTGCGGACAAAACCATACTAACCTCTTTCCTTGCCCCTGGGGTCGCTGCTGCCCAAGGCTTAACCACTTTAAATAAATTGGGATGTTGGCTAGCGAAACAAACCAATGCTACTTCTGCAACACTCAGTGCTTTGTTAATGGAAACTGACTCAATAAGGCATGCGACATTGCAAAATAGGGCAGCTATCGACTTCCTACTTTTGGCCCAAGGGCACGGGTGTGAGGAGTTTGATGGCATGTGTTGTATGAATTTAACAGATACATCACAGTCGGTAACTCAACAATTACAAAAACTGAAGGACTTAACAGACAGGTTACAGACAAGTTCACTAAACCTCGAATCATAGCTGTCAAGTTTGGGCCTAAGTGGATGGTTACAAGACTTAATAAAAGGGGCAGTTGTTATAGTACTTGTTATCTTAATACTAATGCTTATTGTACCATGTTTATTGCATTGTCTACAAGGAATGGTTCAAAAGGTAGTAAAGAATGCTTGGCTAGCGAATAACTCCAACAAGTATCTTACACACCCAATGAATGAGCTTTGTTAGATAATCACGCTCAAAACAAAAAGGGGGAGAGGCTACCACATTACCCTAAGAACGTTTGAATAAAGCCTTATATGTGCTAAATTATTTGAGGAAGGAGAAAGGACCTTTTCAACTGCTAACCAGGGGACGAGGTTGACGGTGGTGGCTGTTTTACCCATGGTTTTACCCATGGTTTTACCCACTTTGCAGGTGCCTCGAAGTGGGTGAGGCCATGGGTGCGGCAGTCGCCATCGTCATCGTTGGACACATCATGACACTATCAGGTGTCATCGCAATCTGGATGCCACCTCAGTCAAAAGAAAAAGTAGGGGTAAATCACACTGAAATTTGCGGTATCATGAGATGAACGTGGAAAGCTTTTGAGGCAAAGTGTTCTCTAACTACAAATGCTTTGGTAAGATATAATATTGGTCTTCATACCCTTATACAAGTACCTTTTTTCTATCACTAGGAGTAGTTTATATCACTAGAAGTAGTACAGCTAGATTTGTTTTGCTTTGTAATATTCTGCTATTGACTTAAGCATAAGTTGATATGTGACTGCCGATTTATGAAAAAATGCCGTGTGAACAAAGCCTACGAACCAATAGACGGGAGGGCTGTGGCGCGTGCAGCACGTCTGGCCAGCGGGCGCATACGCCATAGGCTCCCTGTGTTAAAAGGTGACAACTGAGGTGAGTTCCGACACTCGCTGGCCACGTGTGTCGAAACTCGTTCCTCTACAAATGTGTAATACCGGGATTTCCTGAAGGGCAGTGGGCCGGTGTACGGCAAGGCCACCGTTGCCTCCGTGGGGACGCCCACGTAAAGCTGGCACCTACCGACTGCTGGGCTGAGTTCGTGGCACAGGACGATACAAGAAGGTACAGAGGGTCCATCTTTCTCACAGTCCTCGGGTTGCGAATGATCCATCAGGTTTTGTTTATACAAAAACAAAAAGGGGGAGATGTTTTGATCACTCTGCACGGCTCGACCTTAAGGAGAAGGAGCTGCAGCATTGAGAAGCTGGTAAACAGCTAGATATCTGCACGGCTCGGCCTTGAGAAGAGGGAGCTGTGGCATTGGGAAGCTGGTAAACAGCTGGACATCTGCAGGGCTCGGCCTTGAGGAGAAGGAGCTGTGGTAAACAGCTAAGAAGCAGCACTGTATAAGAAAAACAGGATGGAACCCGGACCACGTAGCAGTAACTGCAAGTAGGAGGAGTATGATAATGCAATCTTTAGGGCTAAGCCAATGATTGTAAGACAAGTATGCATAAGGTAGAACTTAGTGTATAAATATGTGTAAGGTTTTGCAATAAAGTTGAAG
Source organism: Phaethon aethereus (assembly GCF_964289735.1). Taxonomy (NCBI): domain Eukaryota; kingdom Metazoa; phylum Chordata; class Aves; order Phaethontiformes; family Phaethontidae; genus Phaethon; species Phaethon aethereus. Next base: position 3,684 of record NW_028114093.1, on the reverse strand, counting down.
CTTGCCTTATCACTCATATTGAGTCGACTGCTTGCCTTCCCTCGCTTGTCGCAATTTATAATAGGGGATGGTATTAAAGGGATGTATTCAGGATCATAGATGTGGATCCTCTTAACACGCATGGTTACAGCTCTAGTTATCATAGATTTCACACGTGACAATCAAATACGGACAATAACAATAACAATTATGATAAACATTAATACATACTGGGTTAGACTATGATCCCATCCACTAACTTTTAATCTGAGCCAACTGAAAATATTTTAAATCCACCTCGTTCATTGCCAGTTGCTTGGTTTCATCTTCTCATTGAGCTCATGGGTTTGGTCCACAGTTTTTTGCATTTCATCTCTAGCTTGATGCAGAGTAGCGGACACATTTGGAATTGACAGCAGGTTTTGCCAGGATAGGTGTTATTCAGCCATCCACAAACGCTGTTCTCCTTTAGTAGTACCATATTCAATGCTAATTGATTTTCTAAAGTCATCTGTGAGGCTGCTCGTGGGTACAAGCTGGGTGTTGCTTAGCCTTGCTGGCTGGCTGCATACAATTAGCTAGAGTCTCTCCTTGCCATGGTAGATTTTCTAGATATAATCAATTTTCAATTATCACAGCCGAAGAAGTCCAAAACAATCCCATTGCTAAGCTTACTCTCATCCCTGCTGTATAATAGCTTGGCCGTGACACGGAGGGCAATACATTTCTCTTTGTTCTGTACCCTCTTGGTTTCATGAATGACTACAGTGAATGACTCCTGAGTATGATTAAAAGCTATTATGGGAGATAAACTTGTGGAATTCCTAAAGTGCATTCTAACCCATCCCAATAGGGTTGACTGTAATCTGATATCTCTTCATTAGAACATACCCATACGGTCTCAAGCAGTGCAGGATACATTAGAGTGGTACTTGTGCTCTTTACTACTGGCTCATGAGTCTTGCATCCGTTTTTTATAATGTTGGGAAGGAATCCTACATTTACTAGCCATGTGTTTAGAGGATTCTATCGGACATGCTGTCTGTAAGCTAGGGATTGGAGCACTGTAATTGTGGCACAGGCATATACTTCTTAAGGCGTGATGGAGGTCTGAGGCAAACGGTATCCATAGATAATCATCCATATTGTAACAATTTATCTTGTTTATACAATTCCATAGCCTGTCTGGTTCCAATGACATGGTATAATGGGGTCTCTTCACCCATTGTTTAAAACGTCTTTTATGATCAGGGGTGGTCCATATGCAAGAAACATTACTAGATTGTGGGCCACATGCAGATCCATACTTAGAGGTGTGAAATATGTTCATCTGATTCGTGTGATGAAGTGTAATCTTCTGGACTTTTATGGATTTCTCCTGCACCATAAAAAGGGGTGTTTTACAGGAGAAGGTTAAACTACTTGGCTCGTATATCAGCTCAAACCAGTTTGACCACTGACCGCATAGTATTGTGTAAAGAAAGTGCATGCATAAGGTTTGGGGTCATCCTGGGGGCACGCCGAGGAAGATTCGAGAAGACTTTAGCAGGAGAAGAGGGCATGCGCCGAAGAAGACACGCCTGTTCATGAATATGTATTAACGGACAGGATATAAACCAGGAACAGGAGCTGTACCGCGTGCGTCTTGGTGGAGCAGAGACTCCCGGCGCACCCAGCGCTGTTTGCTTGCCTCTATTCGCTTAATAAATTGTAAATTTGAATTGGAATCGTGTTTGGGACGAAATCATTTATAACAATTGGGGGCTCGTCCGGGATGGTCTTGGTTCCTGAATTCTGACTTGATCTAGGAGGGGCGCCCCACCTTTTGGTGGCTCCTGATCGGGTCGGGTCGGGACTAACGCCATCCTGAACCTGAATAGGGGCAAGCAAAGAATTTGATTTTTTATGAGCTCCCTTGCCGGCTGCAGCAGTTTATTTTGCCCGTAATTCTGCGCGCGAAGATCCGAACGAAGACGACGGAGTCGTAAGTATTTAAGGTGTATACCGTTCGGTTGGGTAGGATTCGGTTGCCTGTGTGTGTAAGAGTGTGACTGAGACGGAACCTCGTTCCGAAGCGATTGTGGAGGTCTTCTAACCGCGGTTCCAATCTCCCGCGAGGGACTTGGCCGGTGAAGGACCGAAGCGATTTTTATAGGATTCGTGGGTGGGTGATAGGTCCTAAACCCCCTGCAAGACACTCTTACTGGTAGCCAAGGGCTGTAGGAATTGCCACAGTAAAAATTCCTAGATGGGTCAGACGAAATCGAGACCCCAGGACCAGAAGAAAGGGAGCGAATTACTAGAAATACCTCCGGAGAGTCCACTAGGAATAATGATTGAAAATTGGAATGATAGGGGCCCCAGAAAAGGAAAAAGTAAATTAAAATTAGTTCAATATTGTATGGTAGAATGGCCAAAAGAACCTTTGAGACCACATGTCTTTTGGCCCGTTTTTGGATCTTTTGAAGACTGGGTCTGCCAGGCCTTAAATATAGATGTTAATTCAAAGGAACCTTTTAGTCAGGAGGAAAGTGATTATGCAGGATTATGGGACAGAACTTTACATTCTTTTCCAGCCTCAATACTTACATTAAAAACAGATGAAAAGTTTGAGGAAGAAGAAGAGGGGAAAAGTGAAAAGGAAAAAGATGATAAATGGGAGCCACTGGATAACCTACCGCCTCCATGTTCTAATAATCCATCTCCGGCGGCGGCTCCCCCTCCGGTGGCCGTAGTACCTCTCTCTGTACCACCGTTGCCCCTGTCTCCACCACCAACAGCACCGGAATTAGATCGACCTCCGGCTGCATGTACGAGAAGTAGGACTGCTGTATCTGAGGGAGCTTCTCTATATCCCTTACGAGAAGTACCCCTCGGAGGCAATCAGGGAGGCATGGGGTTTGTGGCAGTCCCATTAAATACCACAGACGTGAGAAATTTCCAGAAAGAAATGGGGACCCTATTAGATGATCCCCTCGGAGTAGCTGAAAAATTGGACCAATTCCTAGGCCCCAATACTTATACCTGGGAAGAAATACAGTCCATTTTAGGGATCCTATTCACTGTTGAGGAAAGGGGAATGATTAGACAAGCTGGAATGAGAATTTGGGAAAGACAGAGTCAGGCAGGACCCCCGGGAGATCAGAAATGGCCAAATGTGGATCCCCACTGGGATCATCAACAACCCCCAGGAAGACAAAATATGAGGGATTTGAGAACGTTAATCATACAGGGAATAAGGGAAGCGGTTCCCCGAGGGCAAAACATTACTAAAGCATTTAATGAACAACAAGGGAAAGACGAATCTCCAACAGAATGGTTGGAGAGGTTGAGGAAAAACCTACCAATGTATTCTGGAATTGATCCGAATACAGTGGCTGGGACCGCACTCCTTAGAACACAATTTGTAGCTAAATCCTGGGGGGATATAAGAAGGAAATTAGAAAAATTGGAGGATTGGCAAGAAAGAGGATTAGAGGAGTTACTTAGAGAAGCCCAGAAAGTCTATGTTAGGAGGGACGAAGAAAAACAAAAAGCAAAAGCAAAAATTTTTGTAGCAGCAGTAAGGGAAAGTCAGAAAAATAAGACGACTCCTGGAGAGAAAAGGGAAAAAAGAATAGAGCAGACACCCCGGGGACAGCCTTATCGAGGAAGATTTACAATTCCCGTCTGTTACTACTGTAACAAGAGGGGACATGTTCAGAA
>NW_028114094.1:0-60353 GCF_964289735.1 Phaethon aethereus | reverse complement strand
CTAACCCTAACCCTAACCCTAACCCTAACCCTAACCCTAACCCTAACCCTAACCCTAACCCTAACCCTAACCCTAACCCTAACCCTAACCCTAACCCTAACCCTAACCCCTAACCCTAACCCTAACCCTAACCCTAACCCTAACCCTAACCCTAACCCTAACCCTAACCCTAACCCTAACCCTAACCCTAACCCTAACCCTAACCCTAACCCTAACCCCTAACCCTAACCCTAACCCTAACCCTAACCCTAACCCTAACCCTAACCCTAACCCTAACCCTAACCCTAACCCTAACCCAACCCTAACCCTAACCCTAACCCTAACCCTAACCCTAACCCTAACCCTAACCCTAACCCTAACCCTAACCCTAACCCTAACCCTAACCCTAACCCTAACCCTAACCCTAACCCTAACCCTAACCCTAACCCCTAACCCTAACCCTAACCCTAACCCTAACCCTAACCCTAACCCTAACCCTAACCCTAACCCTAACCCTAACCCTAACCCTAACCCTAACCCTAACCCTAACCTAACCCTAACCCTAACCCTAACCCTAACCCTAACCCTAACCCTAACCCTAACCCTAACCCTAACCCTAACCCTAACCCTAAAGACCCTAACCCTAACCCTAACCCTAACCCTAACCCTAACCCTAACCCTAACCCTAACCCTAACCCTAACCCTAACCCTAACCCTAACCCTAACCCTAACCCTAACCCTAACCCTAACCCTAACCCTAACCCTAACCCTAACCCTAACCCTAACCCTAACCCTAACCCTAACCTCCTAACCCTAACCCTAACCCTAACCCTAACCCTAACCCTAACCCTAACCCTAACCCTAACCCTAACCCTAACCCTAACCCTAACCCTAACCCTAACCCTAACCCTAACCCTAACCTAACCCTAACCCTAACCCTAACCCTAACCCTAACCCTAACCCTAACCCTAACCCTAACCCTAACCCTAACCCTAACCCTAACCCTAACCCTAACCCTAACCCTAACCCTAACCCTAACCCTAACCCTAACCCTAACCCTAACCCTAACCCTAACCCTAACCCTAACCCTAACCCTAACCCTAACCCTAACCCTAACCCTAACCCTAACCCTAACCCTAACCCTAACCCTAACCCTAACCCTAACCCTAACCCTAACCCTAACCCTAACCCTAACCCTAACCCTAACCCTAACCCTAACCCTAACCCTAACCCTAACCCTAACCCTAACCCTAACCCTAACCCTAACCCTAACCCTAACCCTAACCCTAACCCTAACCCTAACCCTAACCCTAACCCTAACCCTAACCCTAACCCTAACCCTAACCCTAACCCTAACCCTAACCCTAACCCTAACCCTAACCCTAACCCTAACCCTAACCCTAACCCTAACCCTAACCCTAACCCTAACCCTAACCCTAACCCTAACCCTAACCCTAACCCTAACCCTAACCCTAACCCTAACCCTAACCCTAACCCTAACCCTAACCCTAACCCTAACCCTAACCCTAACCCTAACCCTAACCCTAACCCTAACCCTAACCCTAACCCTAACCCTAACCCTAACCCTAACCCTAACCCTAACCCTAACCCTAACCCAACCCTAACCCTAACCCTAACCCTAACCCTAACCCTAACCCTAACCCTAACCCTAACCCTAACCCTAAACCCTAACCCTAACCCTAACCCTAACCCTAACCCTAACCCTAACCCCTAACCCCTAACCCTAACCCCTAACCCTAACCCCTAACCCTAAACCCCAACCCTAACCCTAACCCTAACCCCGTAACCCTGACCCTAACCCCTAACCCCTAACCCCTAACCCTAAGACTAACCCTAAATATGAGTTATGCATGTTTTGTTTTGCAGGTGTAGATTACTCCCAATTAGAATAAAGGGTTCCATGTAGTCATATGCTTTGTCTGTCAATGTATAAATGTAATATTAAAATCTAATAATAATATGTCTTTTGCAGCAGTGGAAAACGGCATATACCCTGGGAAGAAGTTCTTAGTTTTTTTTTTTAATTTAAATTTATAACGACTTCCTTGGAGTTACCATTTTCTATTGCTGCTATGTTACATTTGAGGTAGACACCAATAAAAACGTCAGATTAAAGATTCCAAAAAAGCCCTGAAATCAAAGACAACAACACACCAAACACGAGATCAAAGACAGGATGACAAAGCCCCCAAAAAACACCAAAAACAAATACCAAAAAGAAAAATTAAAAAAAAGAGACACACAAAAACTACCCTGCGGAAGACCAACAAAGAAGGTGCAAAGGCAACAACAGAGACACAGACAAAAGCCAGAGACAGACACAGTGAAAAAAAAAACACAGAACACAAGAGAGCAGAATACTCTTTACTGAAGCTTTATTAATTGGGCATTTTTCTACATACCTTAGACCCCCTAAGAAGTACTCCTCTAACTATCATTAGTTCTTACAGCAGTTAAGGTAATTTTACACATCCATTTTAACATTCCACCGTTACTGCCTAAGCTTGACATTTTCCTTCTCGTACTCCTCGGATGTGACTCATGCCCGCTACTCTCTAACATCTGCCGTTTCCTTTGGATGCCGGTTACGCTCAGGTAGTTGTCTACATTGCTTTAAAATTATGCATATTTATTAAAAACTCCTGTACACAACTGTCCTGGTTTCAGCCATGCTGAAGGTCTACTTAGAAGCCAGTAATGCACATGTCACTAAACAGGAGGTGCCTTTCATATCCTCGTGCCGCTCTGCCACCTGCAAATGCAAAATACAAAGTTGTCGAACACACGCTTCGTCCGTGAGAGAACGGTCCTCCGTGGCTCTGCTTGCCCTCTCTGCTCCCAAAGATAACACTTCACGGTCAGAGACCTGAAAATCCAGAGCAGCGTAACGACCGATCCGCCCCGAAGTGGCCAATGGCTCCGACGCCCGTCACGCCACCCCTTGGACCTCGATGCCTCGACCGTTTCTACAGGCTTGCCGCAAGGTGCTGTCAAAAACATTAGGAAAACCATTGCCAATTTACCAGTTTACCTCACGCTACCTCACAAACCGACCGCGATCCTCTCGATGCCTGCCCACATGCGCGGAGACCTCGGTCGCTTGAACCCTCTACACCAGCTCCATGATGCCATATGATACCAATGGAAAGCCCTGCGATGCACGTGCTAATATAATGCCGTACAATACACCATGCTCATAAATCAGTTGAGACAAAACACAATACAGAGCGCTGCACTGGAAGACAAAAGGCAACACAGGGCCATACAATGCAAGACAGTCTCAAATGACTGTCGATATAGGTACGGAGTGATAGACCAGGTCGGTCCGAACTGGTTTGCGCCAGTTTGCGTGGGTCCAGGACAGTCTGTACCGATTTGTGCTGGTCTATATGGGTCCGTGTCGGTCTGTACCGGTTTGCGCCGGTCCATTCCGGTTTGCACCAGTTTGCACTGGTCCGTGCAGCTCCAGGCTGGTCTGTACCGGTTTGCACCAGTCCGCGCCGGTCCAGGTCAGTCCGTACTGGTTTGCACCAGTCCGTACTGGTTTGTGCCGCTCTGTGAGGGTCTGGTCCAGTCCGTACCGGTTTACGCCGTTCTGTGCGGGTCCAGAACAGTATGTACCAATTTGTGCTGGTCCATATGGGTCCGTGTCGGTCTGTACCAGTTTGCGCCAGTCCGTTCCAGTTTGCGCCAGTTTGCACTGGTCTGTGCAGCTCCGGGTTGGTCTGTACCGGTTTGCGCCAGTGCGCGCCGGTCCAGGTCAGTCCGTACTGGTTTGCACCAGTTTACGCTGTTCTGCGCCAGTCTGTACCGGTTTGCACCCATTTGCGTGGGTCCGGGCCAGTCCGTAACGATTTGCGCTGGTCCGGGTCTGTCTGTAGTGGTTTGTGCCGATCCACGCCAGTTTGGGTCGGTCTGTACCGGTTTCTGCCGGTTTGTGCGGGTCCAGGTCAGTCTGTACAGGTTTGCATCAGTCCATATGGGTTTGCGCTGGTCCGTGCGGGTCCGGGCCGATCCATACAGGTTTGCATGGTTCTGGGTTGGTCCATATCAGTTTACGCTGGTCCGCGCCGGTCCATACCGGTTTGTGCCAGTCCGCACCCGATCTGAGTTGTTCCGTAGCAGTTTGTGCTGGCCCACGCCGGTCTGTACTGGTTTGCGCCAGTTTGTGCAGGTCCTGTCCGGGGCCCTATGGTGGTGGGCGGGGCCTAAGGGTGGTGGGCGTGCCCCAAGGGTGGTGGGCGGGGCCCCAGGGGTATAAGAGCCACAGCCTGCAGCAGGGAGCTCAGTGTGCTTCTGGGCTGCTTTGGGGTCAGGGTTCTGCTGTTCCTGCAGCCTCTGCTGCCCTTGAGCTGCCTCAGCTGTTTGGTGCAGGTGTGCTTTGGCACTTAGAGAAGCAGAGGCATCTGAGGTAAGAGCTGCAGGACCAGCTGAGGTAAAGCGGCATATACAGTGTTGTGTGCAGCTTTCTGTTTTCTTCAGGTCAGTAATTTTGTGCTGAGTGTTTGGAGGTAGCAAGGTGGTTTAATAGCATGTGTTGGTTTTGCAGGTTTTTTTGTTCTACATGCATTGCATTTTCCTGGAATTCCTGACTATGAAGATGGGACCTTGCCTTCTTGGTTTTGCTGTATGCTGTTTAAGTTGTTGATATCACCTCTCTTAATAAGAGTGATGGTGAGACTATCTAGCAGGGGTTAGGGTGAGCATCTTGTATACATCTGTATATGTACTTTTAGCGTTTCTCAAGAAAGGGGCAGGGCCATAAAGCATGGTGTTTGTAGGCATGTTCGCATGAGGATGCAAATGCAGGGAAGGAGCTCTCGGGAAGGAGCAGGGTTCCTTCCCTGGCAGTTCAGGAGAAGAGAAGGGGTTTCTAATGTTTTGGGGCAGGGGGATGGTTGGGAAAGGAAGGAGGGCTCATCAGCCTTTCTCAGATTGGTTTTGCAGTTGGATTTGGGTGTTGATGAGGCCTGTTCTGTTTTAGTCTCTCCACAGGTGACAGAAGGTATGACAAAATCACGAGTGACGCAGTGTAAACCATCCAGGCATCTGTGTTGCAATATGTGGGGCTGAATGTCAGATGAGTCTCATCTTGGATTGCATTACGTACATGAAAATATGCCCTCCAGGACTCTGAGGTCTTTGCTTCTCTCTGCCTTTTACTTACTTCATTCCTGACTTAATTTTTGCATCCATCCATTCACTGTCCATCAGGATGTCAGAGTTACTCAGAGGCATTGACTAGGTACCTAGTTCCAGCACACATTTGTCACTGTCTCCCCTGGGATTTCTTGGAGAACAGGATGTGTATTACTTGTGCTCATAACAATCTCCAGCCAGGGGTGTGTCTTTTATCACAGTCATGGGCATGCAAGCTTTTTCCATTTTTCCAGTTTTGCCTTTTTCTTTAAGTGTCCAGTGAGGTTTGCTCTATTAGCGGCCATGGCACTTATATTCTCTCGTTCTTCTTTGTCTATTGGGCTTTTTGGCACTGGTTTCTGTAGTCGTGAGGGGTCCATTTTAGATCTTTGAGTCACTGCATCACACCACTGTGTTTTTTCCATCAGCCAGCCGCCCCTATAATTCCCTAAGGGGCTTTGTAGGTAAGGAGGTAGTTTGTGTCATCTGTTTTCTGTGCGTGATGTCGTATGTTATTCAGGTCTTGATGTTCCCACTGGGGTTTTTTGTGCTAGGTGGGCACATGGGTAACCATACCGAGGGTCTCGTGTGCCTCAACTCATTAGCAGAACGCTAACTGAGCCCTTCCTGTCTTGCATTAGGTGCTCAACGCACAGATTTGTCTCGCATGTCTCCTGTCTGAGAAGTCTATGAATGGTCTTCTCATGGCAGGGATCCAGGATGCATCAGCATATCAGCTGTTGAGTTGTCTGTTTCCACAGAGCCCTCTTCTGGGTCTAATACTCTGCATCCTTTTGGTCTTAAGTTTTAGAGCCTGACTTCTCGCGCATCCATCGTAGTGGTTGAGGCCATATCTTTTTGCCACGGGCTATGCAGTTTGACTTCCGGGGCAGCTGTAGATTCTTCCTGCCAACCTGTCCTGGTTTCAGCCAGGAAAGAGATGATTTTCTTCACAGAAGCTAATGTGAGACTATGTTTTGGAATTGGGATGAGAAACTATTGATAAAGTGCTGATGTTTTGGGTTGTTGCTAAGTAGTCAAAGACAGTCCAGCTTCTTGTGCTGGCCTGCTAGCAAAAAGGCTGGGGGTGCACGGGAAGCTGGGAAGGGATGCAGCCAGGACAGCTGACCCAGGCTGGCCAAAGAGATATTCCCTACCATAAAACACCATGCCCAGTACATAAACTGGAGTTAGACGAGGGCTGGAAATGGCTGCTCGGGGATGGGCTATCGGATGCTGGGCAGTGAGCAATTCCAGTATTGGCCATCACTTGTTCTTCTACATTCCTTGGTCGGTATTGTTATTGTTACTATTGTTGTTTCTTTCTCTTTCTCTGTCTTATTAAACTGTTTTTCTCCCAACCCATTAGAGTTTTTTTTGCCACTTGTCTCTCCCGTCGCACTGGGAGATGCCAGAACAGCATCTCTCTGACCAGAATGCCACTCTAGCCATGTCAGAGGTATATCACCGTGATCGGGAGGCCGCCCGAGACCAGAGGGGAGTCTCCAGGTGCTGGAACAGCACCTCTATGATGGGAATGCGACTCTAGTCCTGTGGCAGGTATGTGTCTCTCATCCCAGAGGACTTGCAGGAGCGGAAGGGACATTGTAGATGCCACAACACCATTTCCACGAGCAGAATGCCCCTCTAGCCATCTCGGATGCAAATTCTCTATGATGTGGAAGACACTCCAGCCTTCCACTCCTTTTCAGCCTCCAATTTTTTCTGTCCTAAATTGCTCTCCAGTCTCTCCCTAATTTTCAGCCTCCACATTTCTCTAGCCTCTCCTTACTGTCTGGCCTCCCACATCTTTCTGGCCTAACACATGTGCACAAGGTCCACTTATTTCTGGCATCTAGCAGCCCTTCAGCCTCCCACTCCATTGTGCATCCCACTCCTTCACCACCTACATTTATTTCGGCCCTCTACCTCCTCTTCAGTGTCCGACCTCCCCCTTTCAGTCCCTACTTGGTTTTGCCCTCTAATTTATATCCACCCTAATCAGCGTGCTCCCCCCACTATGTGGCCTCACGTGTATTTGGGCACCCACAACTTAGTTCGGCCCTGTACCTCCGCTCCAGCCTGCCACACCTTTGCGAACTCCAGCACCTTTACAATCCCCCAACCTTTTTCTGCCTCTAGTGACTGTAGTCACCAGAACAAAGTCTCTTTGTCCAGGACGCTCCTCTAGCCATCCCAGAGGTATGTCTCCATGATCAAGGAGGACATGTGGGATAGGATGGCACTCTCTAACTGATGGAACACCGTTTCTAGGATTGGGACGCCACTCCAGCCATTCCCCAGGTACGTCTCCAGGATCCGGGAGAATTTTGGCATTGGAGGGCACTCTCTAACCGCGCGAGTACCATGTCTAGGACTGCAGCGCCACTCTAGCTGTCCCGGAAGAATGTCTCAAAGATCTGGGAGGAGCTCTGGGATCACAGGGGACTCTGTAGCCAAGGGAAAACAGACTCTCTGACCGGAATGCCACTCTAGCTGCGCTGGACATCTGTGTCTCTGATGCCTGATGACTTCGGGGATCGCAGCGCATTCTCTAGCCGCCCGAACAGCGTCTCTATGACCTGAACGCCACTCTCCATGTTTTGCAGGTGTGTCTCCATGATGTGGCAGGAATCCTGGGATCATTGGTGACTTGCTAGCTCCCGGAACAAAAGCCTCTCTTACTGTAGCCGTCCTGGAGGTGTCTCTCTCTGAACTGGGAGGACTTCCTGGCTTGGAGGGGCCTCTCGACCAACCGCAAGACTGTCTCTATGGCCGGAATGCCACTCTAGCTGCCTGGCTGGTTATGTCTCTATGGTACGAGAGGAAAGCTGTCTTCGGAAGGGAGTCTCTCTCTCCTCGAACACGGCCCATATGGCCAGAAGGCCCCTCTAGCCGGCCTGGAGGTGTGTCTCCAGGACATGGGAGGACTTCCAGGATAGGAGGTGACTCTCTAGCTGCTGGAACACCATCTCGATGGCCGCAATGCCCCTCTGGCCACCCTGGATCTATATCTCCATGATGCAGGTGGACTGCTGGCATTGGAGGCGACGGACTGACCGTGGGAAAATCGCCTGTAGGACCGGAACGTCCCTCTAGCCGCCCCAGAGGTATGCCTCCCGGTTGCGGGAGGACCTCTGGGATGAAATGTGACTCTCTCTACAGGAGTGAAAGCTGTCCCTACGGTCCAGAACACCACTCTAGCCCTCCTGGAGGTGTGTCTCCGTGACTGGGGCGGATTTCTGGGCTCGGAGGTGAGCGTCTCGTTGCCGGGCAACCCGCTCTATGAACGGAATGCCGCTCAAGCCATTCCCCAGGTACGTCTTCATGATCCGGGAGAATTTTGGCATTGGAGGGCGCTCTCTAACCGCGTGAGTACCGTGTCTAGGTTCGCAACGCCACTCTAGGTGTCCCGGAAGGATGTCTCAAAGATCTGGGAGGAGCTCTGGGATCACAGGGGACTCTCTAGCCAAGGGAAAACAGACTCTCTGACCGGAATGCCACTCTAGCTACGCTGGACGTCTGTGTCTATGATGCCTGATGACTTCGGGGATCGCAGCGCATTCTCTAGCTGCTCGAACAGCGTCTCTATGACCTGAACATCATTCTCTGTGTTTTGCAGGTGTGTCTCCATGATGTGGCAGGAAGCCTGGGATGGTCGGTGACTCTCTAGCTCGCAGAACAAAGTCTCTCTTACAGGAATGCCACTGTAGCCGTCCTGGAGGTCGGTCTCTGTGATCCGGGAGGACTTCCTGGCTTGGAGGGGCCTCTCGAACCACCGCAAGACTGTCTCTATGGCCGGAATGCCACTCTAGCTGCCTGGGAGGTTATGTCTCTATGCTGCGAGAGGAAAGCTGTCTTTGGAGGGGAGTCTATATCTCCCCGAACACGGCCCGTATGGCCGGAACGCCCCTCTAGCCGGCGTGGAGTTGTGTCTCCAGGACATGGGAGGACTTCCAGGATTGGAGGGGACTCTCTAGCTGCTGGAACACCATCTCGATGGCCGCAATGCCACTGTGGCCACCCTGGATGTATAACTCCATGATGCGGGTGGACTGCTGGCATCGGAGGCGACAGACTGACCGTGGGAAAATCGCCTGTGGCACCGGAACACCCCTCTAGCCGCCCCAGAGGTATGCCTCCTGGTTGCGGGAGGACCTCTGGGATGAAATATGACTCTCTCTAGTGGTGTGAAAACTGTCCCTACAGTCCAGAACGCCACTCTAGCCGTCCTGGAGGTGTGTCTCCGTCACCGGGGCGGATTTCTGGGATCGGAGGTGACCGTCTCTCTGCCTGGAGTGCCACTCTACCTGCGCTCGACGTATGTGTCTATGATGCCTGATGACTTCGGGATCGCAGCGCATTCTCTAGCCGCTTGAACAGCGTCTCTATGACCTGAACGCCACTCTCCGTGTTTTGCAGGTGTGTCTCCATGATGTGGCAGGAATCCTGGGATCATTGGTGACTCTCTAGCTTCCGGAACAAAAGCTTCTCTTACTGTAGCCGTCCTGGAGGTCTCTCTCTGTGATCCGGGAGGACTTCCTGGCTTGGAGGGGCCTCTCGAACCACCGCAAGACTGTCTCTATGGCCGGAATGCCACTCCAGCTGCCTGGGAGGTTATGTCTCTATGCTGCGGGAGGAAAGCTGTCTTCGGAAGGGCGTCTCTATCTCCCCGAACACGGCCCGTATGGCCGGAACGCCCGTCTAGCCGGCCTGGAGGTGTGTCTCCAGGACGTGGGAGGACTTCCAGGATTGGAGGGGACTCTCTAGCTGCTGGAACACCATCTCGATGGCTGCAATGCCACTCTGGCCACCCTGGATCTACATCTCCGTGATGCGGGTGGACTGCTGGCATCGGAGGCGACGGACTGACCGTGGGAAAATCGCCTGTAGCACAGGAACGCCCCTCTAGCTACCCCAGAGGTATGCCTCCAGGATGCGGGAGGACCTCAGGGATGCAATGTGACTCTCTCTAGCGGTGTGAAAACTGTCCCTACAGTCGAGAACGCCACTCTAGCCGTCCTGGAGGTGTGTCTCCGTGATCGAGGCGGACTTCTGGGCTCGGAAGTGAGCGTCTCGTTGCCGGGCAACCCGCTCTATGACCGGAATGCCACTCAAGCCCTTCAGCAGGTACATCTCCATGATGCAGGAGGGTTTCTGCGATCGGAGACGACTCTCTAGCCATGGCAATACCGTCCCTGCATGCCGGAATGCCACTCTAGCCCTCCTGGATGGATGCCTTTGCGATGCGGGAGGACTTGTGTGTTTGGCCCGGAGTCTCGAGGTGCTTTGACACCATCTCTACCACTGGAATGCCACTCTGGCTGTCTGGGAGGGATGTGTGTATGATCTGCTTGGACTTCTGGGATGGGAGGGGACTCTCTGGCTGTGGCAACACCGTTGACAACGATAGGGAGGCCTGTCTGGCCAGCCCAGATGGATGTTTCTCTGATGTGGGAGGATTTCCGGGGTCGCAGTGGAGTCTCCATATGCTGGAACAGCATCTCTCTGACCAGAATGCCACTCTAGCCCTGCCGGAGGTATATCTCCGTGACCGGGAGGCCGCCCGAGAGCAGAGGGGAGTCTCCAGGCGCTGGAAGAGCACCTCCATGACGGGAATGCCACTCTAGCCCTGTGGCAGGTATGTCTCCCTCATCCCGGAGGACTTGCGGGAGGGGAAGGGACTCTGTAGGGTGCCAGAACACCGTTTCCACGAGCGGAATGCCACTCTAGCCGTCCCGGATGCAACTTCTCTATGATGCGGGAGACACTCCGGCCTCCCCCCCCTTTGCGGCCTCCCCCCCCTTTGCGGCCTCCACTTCTTTCTGGCCTCTACCTTCCCTCCGGCCTCCCACACCTTTGCGGCCTCCCACCCCTTTTCTGCCTCTAGTGACTCTGTAGTCACCAGAACAACGTCTCTTTTTCCAGGACGCTCCTCTAGCCGCCCCAGAGGTATGTCTCCATGATCAAGGAGGACATGTGGGATAGGATGGCACTCTCTAACTGATGGAACACCGTTTCTAGGATTGGGACGCCACTCCAGCCATTCCCCAGGTACGTCTCCAGGATCCGGGAGAATTTTGGCATTGGAGGGCACTCTCTAACCGCGCGAGTACCATGTCTAGGACTGCAGCGCCACTCTAGGTGTCGCGGAAGGATGTCTCAAAGATCTGGGAGGAGCTCTGGGATCACAGGGGACTCTCTAGCCAAGGGAAAACAGACTCTCTGGCCGGAATGCCACTCTAGCTGCGTGCACGGATGTGTGTATGATGCCTGATGACTTCGGGGATCGCAGCGCGTTCTCTAGCCGCCCGAACAGCGTCTCTATGACCTGAACGCCACTCTCCATGTTTTGCAGGTGTGTCTCCATGATGTGGCAGGAAGCCTGGAATGGTCGGTGACTCTCTAGCTCGCAGAACAAAGTCTCTCTTACAGGAATACCAGTGTAGCCGTCCTGGAGGTCGGTCTCTGTGATCCGGGAGGACTTCCTGGCTTGGAGGGGCCTCTCGAACCACCGCAAGACTGTCTCTATAGCAGGAATGCCACTCTAGCTGCCTGGGAGGTTATGTCTCCATGCTGCGGGAGGAAAGCTGTCTTCAGAGGGGAGTCTCTATCTCCCTGAACACGGCCCATGTGGCCGGAACGCCCGTCTAGCCGGCGTGGAGTTGTGTCTCCAGGACGTGGGAGGATTTCCAGGATTGGAGGGGATCCGTAGCTGCTGGAACACCATCTCGATAGCCACAGTGCCACTCTGGCCACCCTGGATCTACATCTCCGTGATGCGGGTGGAGTGCTGGCATGGGAGGCGACGGACTGACCGTGGGAAAATCGCCTGTAGCACAGGAACGCCCCTCTAACCACCCCGGAGGTATGCCTCCAGGATGCGGGAGGACCTCAGGGATGCAATGTGACTCTCTCTAGCGGTGTGAAAGCTGTCCCTACAGTCCAGAACGCCACTCTAGCCGTCCTGGAGGTGTGTCTCCGTGATCGAGGCGGACTTCTGGGCTCGGAAGTGAGCGTCTCGTTGCCGGGCAACCCGCTCTATGACCGGAATGCCACTCAAGCCATTCAGCAGGTACGTCTCCATGATGCAGGAGGGTTTCTGGGATCGGAGACGACTCTCTAGCCATGGCAACACCGTCCCTCCATGCCGGAATGCCACTCTAGCCCTCCTGGATGGATGTCTTTGTGATGCGGGAGGACTTGTGTGTTTGGCCCGGAGTCTCGAGGTGCTTTGACACCATCTCTACCACTGGAATGCCACTCTGGCTGTCTGGGAGGGATGTGTGTATGATCTGCTTGGACTTCTGGGATGGGAGGGGACTCTCTGGCTGTGGCAACACCGTTGACAACGATAGGGAGGCCTGTCTGGCCAGCCCAGATGGATGTTTCTCTGATGTGGGAGGATTTCCGGGGTCGCAGTGGAGTCTCCATGTGCCGGAACAGCATCTCTCTGACCAGAATGCCACTCTAGCCCTGCCGGAGGTATATCTCCGTGACCGGGAGGCCGCCCGAGAGCAGAGGGGAGTCTCCAGGTGCTGGAAGAGCACCTCCATGACAGGAATGCCACTCTAGCCCTGTGGCAGGTATGTCTCTCTCATCCCGGAGGACTTGCGGGAGGGGAAGGGACTCTGTAGGGTGCCAGAACACCGTTTCCACGAGCGGAATGCCACTCTAGCCGTCCCGGATGCAATTTCTCTATGATGCGGGAGACACTCCGGCCTCCCACCCCTTTGCGGCCTCCACTTCTTTCTGGCCTCTACCTTCCCTCCGGCCTCCCACACCTTTGCGGCCTCCCACCCCTTTTCTGCCTCTAGTGACTCTGTAGTCACCAGAACAACGTCTCTTTGTCCAGGACGCTCCTCTAGCCGCCCCAGAGGTATGTCTCCATGATCAAGGAGGACATGTGGGATAGGATGGCACTCTCTAACTGATGGAACACCGTGTCTAGGATTGGGACGCCACTCCAGCCATTCCCCAGGTACGTCTCCAGGATCCGGGAGAATTTTGGCATTGGAGGGCACTCTCTAACCGCGCGAGTACCATGTCTAGGACTGCAGCGCCACTCTAGCTGTCCCGGAAGGATGTCTCAGAGATCGGGGAGGAGCTTTGGGATCACAGGGGACTCTGTAGCCAAGGGAAAACAGACTCTCTGACTGGAATGTCACTCTAGCTGCGTGCACGTATGTGTGTATGATGCCTGATGACTTCGGGGATCGCAGCACATTCTCTAGCCGCCCGAACAGCGTCTCTATGACCTGAACGCCACTCTCCATGTTTTGCAGGTGTGTCTCCATGATGTGGCAGGAAGCCTGGAATGGTCGGTGACTCTCTAGCTCGCAGAACAAAGTCTCTCTTACAGGAATACCAGTGTAGCCGTCCTGGAGGTCGGTCTCTGTGATCCGGGAGGACTTCCTGGCTTGGAGGGGCCTCTCGAACCACCGCAAGACTGTCTCTATGGCCGGAACGCCCCTCTAGCCGGCCTGGAGGTGTGTCTCCAGGACGTAGGAGGACTTCCAGGATTGGAGGGGACTCTCTAGCTGCTGGAACACCACCTCGATGGCCGCAATGCCACTCTGGCCACCCTGGATGTATATCTCCATTATGCGGGTGGACTGCTGGCATCGGAGGCGACAGACTGACCGTGGGAAAATTGCCTGTAGCACCGGAACGCCCCTCTAGCCGCCCCAGAGGTATGCCTCCCGATTGCGGGAGGACCTCTGGGATGAAATGTGACTCTCTCTACAGGAGTGAAAGCTGTCCCTACGGTCCGGAATGCCATTCTAGCCGTCCTGGAGGTGTGTCTCCGTGACCGGGGCGGATTTTTGGGATCGGAGGTGACAGTCTCTCTGACTGGAGTGCCACTCTAGCTGCGCTGGACCTATGTGTCTATGATGCCTGATGACTTAGGGATCGCAGCGCATTCTCTAGCTGCTTGAACAGCGTCTCTATGACCTGAACGCCACTCTCTGTGTTTTGCAGGTGTGTCTCCATGATGTGGCAGGAATCCTGGGATTGTCGTTGACTCTCTAGCTTCCGGAACAAAAGCCTCTCTTACTGTAGCCGTCCTGGAGGTCGGTCTCTGTGATCCGGGAGGACTTCCTGGCTTGGAGGGGCCTCTCGAACCACCAGAAGACTGTCTCTACGGCAGGAATGCCACTCTAGCTTCCTGGGAGGTTATGTCTCTATGCTGCGGGAGGAAAGCTGTCTTCGGAGGGGAGTCTCTATCTCCCCGAACACGGCCCGTATGGCCGGAACGCCCGTCTAGCCGGCCTGGAGGTGTGTCTCCAGGACGTGGGAGGACTTCCAGGATTGGAGGGGACTCTCTAGCTGCTGGAACACCATCTCGATGGCCGCAATGCCACTCTGGCCACCCTGCATGTATATCTCCATAATGCGGGTGGACTGCTGGCATGGGAGGCGACGGACTGACCGTGGGAAAATCGCCTGTAGCACCGGAACGCCCCTCTAGCCGCCCCAAAGGTATGCCTCCCGATTGCGGGAGGACCTCTGGGATGAAATGTGACTCTCTCTAGCGGTGTGAAAACTGTCCCGACAGTTCAGAACGCCACTCTAGCCGTCCTGGAGGTGTGTCTCCGTGACTGAGGCGGATTTCTGGGCTCGGAGGTGAGCGTCTCGTTGCCGGGCAACCCGCTCTATGAACAGAATGCCGCTCAAGCCATTCCCCAGGTATGTCTCCACGATCCGGGATAATTTTGGCATTGGAGGGCACTCTCTAACCGCGGGAGTACCATGTCTAGGTTCGCAACGCCACTCTAGGTGTCCCTAAAGGATGTCTCAAAGATCTGGGAGGAGCTCTGGGATCACAGGGGACTCTGTAGCCAAGGGAAAAGAGTATCTCTGACCGGAATACCACTCTAGCTACGCTGGACGTATGTGTCTATGATGCCTGATGACTTCGGGATCGCAGCGCGTTCTCTAGCTGCTCGAACAGCGTCTCTATGACCTGAACGCCACTCTCTGTGTTTTGCAGGTGTGTCTCCATGATGTGGCAGGAATCCTGGGATCGCCGGTGACTCTCTAGCTTCCGGAACAAAAGCCTCTCTTACTGTAGCCGTCCTGGAGGTCTCTCTCTCTGATCTGAGAGGACTTCCTGGCTTGGAGGGGCCTCTCGAACCACCGCAAGACTGTCTCTATGGCCGGAATGCCACTCTAGCTGCCTGGGAAGTTATGTCTCTATGGTGCGAGAGGAAAGCTGTCTTTGGAGGGGAGTCTATATCTCCCCGAACACGGCCCGTATGGCCGGAACGCCCGTCTAGCCAGCCTGGAGGTGTGTCTCCAGGATGTGGGAGGACTTCCAGGATTGGAGGGGACTCTCTAGCTGCTGGACCATCGTCTCGATGGCCGCAATGCCGCTCTGGCCACCCTGGATGTATAACTCCATGATGCGGGTGGACTGCTGGCATGGGAGGCGACGGACTGACCGTGGGAAAATCGCCTGTGGCACCGGAACGCCCCTCTAGCCGCCCCAGAGGTATGCCTCCTGCTTGCGGGAGGACCTCTGGGATGAAATGTGACTCTCTCTAGCGGTGTGAAAACTGTCCCTACAGTCCAGAACGCCACTCTAACCGTCCTGGTGGTGTGTCTCCGTGACTGGGGCGGATTTCTGGGATCGGAGGTGACCGTCTAATTGCCGGGCAACCCGCTCTATGAACGGAATGCCGCTCAAGGCATTCCCCAGGTATGTCTCCATGAGCCGGGAGAATTTTGGCATTGGAGGGCACTCTCTAACCGCGGGAGTACCATGTCTAGGTTCGCAACGCCACTCTAGGTGTCGCGGAAGGATGTCTCAAAGATCTGGGAGGAGCTCTGGGATCACAGGGGACTCTGTAGCCAAGGGAAAACAGACTCTCTGGCCGGAATGCCACTCTAGCTGCGTGCACGGATGTGTGTATGATGCCTGATGACTTCGGGGATCGCAGCGCGTTCTCTAGCCGCCCGAACAGCGTCTCTATGACCTGAACGCCACTCTCCATGTTTTGCAGGTGTGTCTCCATGATGTGGCAGGAAGCCTGGAATGGTCGGTGACTCTCTAGCTCGCAGAACAAAGTCTCTCTTACAGGAATACCAGTGTAGCCGTCCTGGAGGTCGGTCTCTGTGATCCGGGAGGACTTCCTGGCTTGGAGGGGCCTCTCGAACCACCGCAAGACTGTCTCTATAGCAGGAATGCCACTCTAGCTGCCTGGGAGGTTATGTCTCCATGCTGCGGGAGGAAAGCTGTCTTCAGAGGGGAGTCTCTATCTCCCTGAACACGGCCCATGTGGCCGGAACGCCCGTCTAGCCGGCGTGGAGTTGTGTCTCCAGGACGTGGGAGGATTTCCAGGATTGGAGGGGATCCGTAGCTGCTGGAACACCATCTCGATAGCCACAGTGCCACTCTGGCCACCCTGGATCTACATCTCCGTGATGCGGGTGGAGTGCTGGCATGGGAGGCGACGGACTGACCGTGGGAAAATCGCCTGTAGCACAGGAACGCCCCTCTAACCACCCCGGAGGTATGCCTCCAGGATGCGGGAGGACCTCAGGGATGCAATGTGACTCTCTCTAGCGGTGTGAAAGCTGTCCCTACAGTCCAGAACGCCACTCTAGCCGTCCTGGAGGTGTGTCTCCGTGATCGAGGCGGACTTCTGGGCTCGGAAGTGAGCGTCTCGTTGCCGGGCAACCCGCTCTATGACCGGAATGCCACTCAAGCCATTCAGCAGGTACGTCTCCATGATGCAGGAGGGTTTCTGGGATCGGAGACGACTCTCTAGCCATGGCAACACCGTCCCTCCATGCCGGAATGCCACTCTAGCCCTCCTGGATGGATGTCTTTGTGATGCGGGAGGACTTGTGTGTTTGGCCCGGAGTCTCGAGGTGCTTTGACACCATCTCTACCACTGGAATGCCACTCTGGCTGTCTGGGAGGGATGTGTGTATGATCTGCTTGGACTTCTGGGATGGGAGGGGACTCTCTGGCTGTGGCAACACCGTTGACAACGATAGGGAGGCCTGTCTGGCCAGCCCAGATGGATGTTTCTCTGATGTGGGAGGATTTCCGGGGTCGCAGTGGAGTCTCCATGTGCCGGAACAGCATCTCTCTGACCAGAATGCCACTCTAGCCCTGCCGGAGGTATATCTCCGTGACCGGGAGGCCGCCCGAGAGCAGAGGGGACTCTCCAGGTGCTGGAAGAGCACCTCCATGACAGGAATGCCACTCTAGCCCTGTGGCAGGTATGTCTCTCTCATCCCGGAGGACTTGCGGGAGGGGAAGGGACTCTGTAGGGTGCCAGAACACCGTTTCCACGAGCGGAATGCCACTCTAGCCGTCCCGGATGCAATTTCTCTATGATGCGGGAGACACTCCGGCCTCCCACCCCTTTGCGGCCTCCACTTCTTTCTGGCCTCTACCTTCCCTCCGGCCTCCCACACCTTTGCGGCCTCCCACCCCTTTTCTGCCTCTAGTGACTCTGTAGTCACCAGAACAACGTCTCTTTGTCCAGGACGCTCCTCTAGCCGCCCCAGAGGTATGTCTCCATGATCAAGGAGGACATGTGGGATAGGATGGCACTCTCTAACTGATGGAACACCGTGTCTAGGATTGGGACGCCACTCCAGCCATTCCCCAGGTACGTCTCTAGGATCCGGGAGAATTTTGGCATTGGAGGGCACTCTCTAACCGCGCGAGTACCATGTCTAGGACTGCAGCGCCACTCTAGCTGTCCCGGAAGGATGTCTCAGAGATCGGGGAGGAGCTTTGGGATCACAGGGGACTCTGTAGCCAAGGGAAAACAGACTCTCTGACTGGAATGTCACTCTAGCTGCGTGCACGTATGTGTGTATGATGCCTGATGACTTCGGGGATCGCAGCACATTCTCTAGCCGCCCGAACAGCGTCTCTATGACCTGAACGCCACTCTCCATGTTTTGCAGGTGTGTCTCCATGATGTGGCAGGAAGCCTGGAATGGTCGGTGACTCTCTAGCTCGCAGAACAAAGTCTCTCTTACAGGAATACCAGTGTAGCCGTCCTGGAGGTCGGTCTCTGTGATCCGGGAGGACTTCCTGGCTTGGAGGGGCCTCTCGAACCACCGCAAGACTGTCTCTATGGCCGGAACGCCCCTCTAGCCGGCCTGGAGGTGTGTCTCCAGGACGTAGGAGGACTTCCAGGATTGGAGGGGACTCTCTAGCTGCTGGAACACCACCTCGATGGCCGCAATGCCACTCTGGCCACCCTGGATGTATATCTCCATTATGCGGGTGGACTGCTGGCATCGGAGGCGACAGACTGACCGTGGGAAAATTGCCTGTAGCACCGGAACGCCCCTCTAGCCGCCCCAGAGGTATGCCTCCCGATTGCGGGAGGACCTCTGGGATGAAATGTGACTCTCTCTACAGGAGTGAAAGCTGTCCCTACGGTCCGGAATGCCATTCTAGCCGTCCTGGAGGTGTGTCTCCGTGACCGGGGCGGATTTTTGGGATCGGAGGTGACAGTCTCTCTGACTGGAGTGCCACTCTAGCTGCGCTGGACCTATGTGTCTATGATGCCTGATGACTTAGGGATCGCAGCGCATTCTCTAGCTGCTTGAACAGCGTCTCTATGACCTGAACGCCACTCTCTGTGTTTTGCAGGTGTGTCTCCATGATGTGGCAGGAATCCTGGGATTGTCGTTGACTCTCTAGCTTCCGGAACAAAAGCCTCTCTTACTGTAGCCGTCCTGGAGGTCGGTCTCTGTGATCCGGGAGGACTTCCTGGCTTGGAGGGGCCTCTCGAACCACCAGAAGACTGTCTCTACGGCAGGAATGCCACTCTAGCTTCCTGGGAGGTTATGTCTCTATGCTGCGGGAGGAAAGCTGTCTTCGGAGGGGAGTCTCTATCTCCCCGAACACGGCCCGTATGGCCGGAACGCCCGTCTAGCCGGCCTGGAGGTGTGTCTCCAGGACGTGGGAGGACTTCCAGGATTGGAGGGGACTCTCTAGCTGCTGGAACACCACCTCGATGGCCGCAATGCCACTCTGGCCACCCTGCATGTATATCTCCATAATGCGGGTGGACTGCTGGCATGGGAGGCGACGGACTGACCGTGGGAAAATCGCCTGTAGCACCGGAACGCCCCTCTAGCCGCCCCAAAGGTATGCCTCCCGATTGCGGGAGGACCTCTGGGATGAAATGTGACTCTCTCTAGCGGTGTGAAAACTGTCCCGACAGTTCAGAACGCCACTCTAGCCGTCCTGGAGGTGTGTCTCCGTGACTGAGGCGGATTTCTGGGCTCGGAGGTGACCGTCTCGTTGCCGGGCAACCCGCTCTATGAACAGAATGCCGCTCAAGCCATTCCCCAGGTATGTCTCCACGATCCGGGATAATTTTGGCATTGGAGGGCACTCTCTAACCGCGGGAGTACCATGTCTAGGTTCGCAACGCCACTCTAGGTGTCCCTAAAGGATGTCTCAAAGATCTGGGAGGAGCTCTGGGATCACAGGGGACTCTGTAGCCAAGGGAAAAGAGTATCTCTGACCGGAATACCACTCTAGCTACGCTGGACGTATGTGTCTATGATGCCTGATGACTTCGGGATCGCAGCGCGTTCTCTAGCTGCTCGAACAGCGTCTCTATGACCTGAACGCCACTCTCTGTGTTTTGCAGGTGTGTCTCCATGATGTGGCAGGAATCCTGGGATCGTCGGTGACTCTCTAGCTTCCGGAACAAAAGCCTCTCTTACTGTAGCCGTCCTGGAGGTCTCTCTCTCTGATCTGAGAGGACTTCCTGGCTTGGAGGGGCCTCTCGAACCACCGCAAGACTGTCTCTATGGCCGGAATGCCACTCTAGCTGCCTGGGAAGTTATGTCTCTATGGTGCGAGAGGAAAGCTGTCTTTGGAGGGGAGTCTATATCTCCCCGAACACGGCCCGTATGGCCGGAACGCCCGTCTAGCCGGCCTGGAGGTGTGTCTCCAGGATGTGGGAGGACTTCCAGGATTGGAGGGGACTCTCTAGCTGCTGGACCATCGTCTCGATGGCCGCAATGCCGCTCTGGCCACCCTGGATGTATAACTCCATGATGCGGGTGGACTGCTGGCATGGGAGGCGACGGACTGACCGTGGGAAAATCGCCTGTGGCACCGGAACGCCCCTCTAGCCGCCCCAGAGGTATGCCTCCTGCTTGCGGGAGGACCTCTGGGATGAAATGTGACTCTCTCTAGCGGTGTGAAAACTGTCCCTACAGTCCAGAACGCCACTCTAACCGTCCTGGTGGTGTGTCTCCGTGACTGGGGCGGATTTCTGGGATCGGAGGTGACCGTCTAATTGCCGGGCAACCCGCTCTATGAACGGAATGCCGCTCAAGGCATTCCCCAGGTATGTCTCCATGAGCCGGGAGAATTTTGGCATTGGAGGGCACTCTCTAACCGCGGGAGTACCATGTCTAGGTTCGCAACGCCACTCTAGGTGTCGCGGAAGGATGTCTCAAAGATCTGGGAGGAGCTCTGGGATCACAGGGGACTCTCTAGCCAAGGGAAAACAGACTCTCTGGCCGGAATGCCACTCTAGCTACGCTGGACGTCTGTGTCTATGATGCCTGATGACTTCGGGGATCGCAGCGCATTCTCTAGCTGCTCGAACAGCGTCTCTATGACCTGAACATCATTCTCTGTGTTTTGCAGGTGTGTCTCCATGATGTGGCAGGAAGCCTGGGATGGTCGGTGACTCTCTAGCTCGCAGAACAAAGTCTCTCTTACAGGAATGCCACTGTAGCCGTCCTGGAGGTCGGTCTCTGTGATCCGGGAGGACTTCCTGGCTTGGAGGGGCCTCTCGAACCACCGCAAGACTGTCTCTATGGCCGGAATGCCACTCTAGCTGCCTGGGAGGTTATGTCTCTATGCTGCGAGAGGAAGCTGTCTTCGGAGGGGAGTCTCTATCTCCCCGAACACGGCCCGTATGGCCGGAACGCCCCTCTAGCTGGCGTGGAGTTGTGTCTCCAGGACATGGGAGGACTTCCAGGATTGGAGGGGACTCTCTAGCTGCTGGAACACCATCTCGATGGCCGCAATGCCACTGTGGCCACCCTGGATGTATAACTCCATGATGCGGGTGGACTGCTGGCATCGGAGGCGACGGACTGACCGTGGGAAAATCGCCTGTGGCACCGGAACGCCCCTCTAGCCGCCCCAGAGGTATGCCTCCTGGTTGCGGGAGGACCTCTGGGATGAAATATGACTCTCTCTAGTGGTGTGAAAACTGTCCCTACAGTCCAGAACGCCACTCTAGCCGTCCTGGAGGTGTGTCTCCGTGACCGGGGCGGATTTCTGGGATCGGAGGTGACCGTCTCTCTGCCTGGAGTGCCACTCTACCTGCGCTCGACGTATGTGTCTATGATGCCTGATGACTTCGGGATCGCAGCGCATTCTCTAGCCGCTTGAACAGCGTCTCTATGACCTTCACGCCACTCTCCGTGTTTTGCAGGTGTGTCTCCATGATGTGGCAGGAATCCTGGGATCATTGGTGACTCTCTAGCTTCCGGAACAAAAGCTTCTCTTACTGTAGCCGTCCTGGAGGTCTCTCTCTGTGATCCGGGAGGACTTCCTGGCTTGGAGGGGCCTCTCGAACCACCGCAAGACTGTCTCTATGGCCGGAATGCCACTCCAGCTGCCTGGGAGGTTATGTCTCTATGCTGCGGGAGGAAAGCTGTCTTCGGAAGGGCGTCTCTATCTCCCCGAACACGGCCCGTATGGCCGGAACGCCCGTCTAGCCGGCCTGGAGGTGTGTCTCCAGGACGTGGGAGGACTTCCAGGATTGGAGGGGACTCTCTAGCTGCTGGAACACCATCTCGATGGCTGCAATGCCACTCTGGCCACCCTGGATCTACATCTCCGTGATGCGGGTGGACTGCTGGCATCGGAGGCGACGGACTGACCGTGGGAAAATCGCCTGTAGCACAGGAACGCCCCTCTAGCTGCCCCAGAGGTATGCCTCCAGGATGCGGGAGGACCTCAGGGATGCAATGTGACTCTCTCTAGCGGTGTGAAAACTGTCCCTACAGTCGAGAACGCCACTCTAGCCGTCCTGGAGGTGTGTCTCCGTGATCGAGGCGGACTTCTGGGCTCGGAAGTGAGCGTCTCGTTGCCGGGCAACCCGCTCTATGACCGGAATGCCACTCAAGCCCTTCAGCAGGTACGTCTCCATGATGCAGGAGGGTTTCTGGGATCGGAGACGACTCTCTAGCCATGGCATGCCGGAATGCTACTCTAGCCCTCGTGGATGGATGTCTTTGTGATGCGGGAGGACTTGTGTGTTTGGCCCGGAGTCTCGAGGTGCTTTGACACCATCTCTACCACTGGAATGCCACTCTGGCTGTCTGGGAGGGATGTGTGTATGATCTGCTTGGACTTCTGGGATGGGAGGGGACTCTCTGGCTGTGGCAACACCGTTGACAACGATAGGGAGGCCTGTCTGGCCAGCCCAGATGGATGTTTCTCTGATGTGGGAGGATTTCCGGGGTCGCAGTGGAGTCTCCATATGCTGGAACAGCATCTCTCTGACCAGAATGCCACTCTAGCCCTGCCGGAGGTATATCTCCGTGACCGGGAGGCCGCCCGAGAGCAGAGGGGAGTCTCCAGGCGCTGGAAGAGCACCTCCATGACGGGAATGCCACTCTAGCCCTGTGGCAGGTATGTCTCCCTCATCCCGGAGGACTTGCGGGAGGGGAAGGGACTCTGTAGGGTGCCAGAACACCGTTTCCACGAGCGGAATGCCACTCTAGCCGTCCCGGATGCAACTTCTCTATGATGCGGGAGACACTCCGGCCTCCCCCCCCTTTGCGGCCTCCCCCCCCTTTGCGGCCTCCACTTCTTTCTGGCCTCTACCTTCCCTCCGGCCTCCCACACCTTTGCGGCCTCCCACCCCTTTTCTGCCTCTAGTGACTCTGTAGTCACCAGAACAACGTCTCTTTTTCCAGGACGCTCCTCTAGCCGCCCCAGAGGTATGTCTCCATGATCAAGGAGGACATGTGGGATAGGATGGCACTCTCTAACTGATGGAACACCGTTTCTAGGATTGGGACGCCACTCCAGCCATTCCCCAGGTACGTCTCCAGGATCCGGGAGAATTTTGGCATTGGAGGGCACTCTCTAACCGCGGGAGTACCATGTCTAGGTTCGCAACGCCACTCTAGGTGTCGCGGAAGGATGTCTCAAAGATCTGGGAGGAGCTCTGGGATCACAGGGGACTCTGTAGCCAAGGGAAAACAGACTCTCTGGCCGGAATGCCACTCTAGCTGCGTGCACGGATGTGTGTATGATGCCTGATGACTTCGGGGATCGCAGCGCGTTCTCTAGCCGCCCGAACAGCGTCTCTATGACCTGAACGCCACTCTCCATGTTTTGCAGGTGTGTCTCCATGATGTGGCAGGAAGCCTGGAATGGTCGGTGACTCTCTAGCTCGCAGAACAAAGTCTCTCTTACAGGAATACCAGTGTAGCCGTCCTGGAGGTCGGTCTCTGTGATCCGGGAGGACTTCCTGGCTTGGAGGGGCCTCTCGAACCACCGCAAGACTGTCTCTATAGCAGGAATGCCACTCTAGCTGCCTGGGAGGTTATGTCTCCATGCTGCGGGAGGAAAGCTGTCTTCAGAGGGGAGTCTCTATCTCCCTGAACACGGCCCATGTGGCCGGAACGCCCGTCTAGCCGGCGTGGAGTTGTGTCTCCAGGACGTGGGAGGATTTCCAGGATTGGAGGGGATCCGTAGCTGCTGGAACACCATCTCGATAGCCACAGTGCCACTCTGGCCACCCTGGATCTACATCTCCGTGATGCGGGTGGAGTGCTGGCATGGGAGGCGACGGACTGACCGTGGGAAAATCGCCTGTAGCACAGGAACGCCCCTCTAACCACCCCGGAGGTATGCCTCCAGGATGCGGGAGGACCTCAGGGATGCAATGTGACTCTCTCTAGCGGTGTGAAAGCTGTCCCTACAGTCCAGAACGCCACTCTAGCCGTCCTGGAGGTGTGTCTCCGTGATCGAGGCGGACTTCTGGGCTCGGAAGTGAGCGTCTCGTTGCCGGGCAACCCGCTCTATGACCGGAATGCCACTCAAGCCATTCAGCAGGTACGTCTCCATGATGCAGGAGGGTTTCTGGGATCGGAGACGACTCTCTAGCCATGGCAACACCGTCCCTCCATGCCGGAATGCCACTCTAGCCCTCCTGGATGGATGTCTTTGTGATGCGGGAGGACTTGTGTGTTTGGCCCGGAGTCTCGAGGTGCTTTGACACCATCTCTACCACTGGAATGCCACTCTGGCTGTCTGGGAGGGATGTGTGTATGATCTGCTTGGACTTCTGGGATGGGAGGGGACTCTCTGGCTGTGGCAACACCGTTGACAACGATAGGGAGGCCTGTCTGGCCAGCCCAGATGGATGTTTCTCTGATGTGGGAGGATTTCCGGGGTCGCAGTGGAGTCTCCATGTGCCGGAACAGCATCTCTCTGACCAGAATGCCACTCTAGCCCTGCCGGAGGTATATCTCCGTGACCGGGAGGCCGCCCGAGAGCAGAGGGGAGTCTCCAGGTGCTGGAAGAGCACCTCCATGACAGGAATGCCACTCTAGCCCTGTGGCAGGTATGTCTCTCTCATCCCGGAGGACTTGCGGGAGGGGAAGGGACTCTGTAGGGTGCCAGAACACCGTTTCCACGAGCGGAATGCCACTCTAGCCGTCCCGGATGCAATTTCTCTATGATGCGGGAGACACTCCGGCCTCCCCCCCCTTTGCGGCCTCCACTTCTTTCTGGCCTCTACCTTCCCTCCGGCCTCCCACACCTTTGCGGCCTCCCACCCCTTTTCTGCCTCTAGTGACTCTGTAGTCACCAGAACAACGTCTCTTTGTCCAGGACGCTCCTCTAGCCGCCCCAGAGGTATGTCTCCATGATCAAGGAGGACATGTGGGATAGGATGGCACTCTCTAACTGATGGAACACCGTGTCTAGGATTGGGACGCCACTCCAGCCATTCCCCAGGTACGTCTCCAGGATCCGGGAGAATTTTGGCATTGGAGGGCACTCTCTAACCGCGCGAGTACCATGTCTAGGACTGCAGCGCCACTCTAGCTGTCCCGGAAGGATGTCTCAGAGATCGGGGAGGAGCTTTGGGATCACAGGGGACTCTGTAGCCAAGGGAAAACAGACTCTCTGACTGGAATGTCACTCTAGCTGCGTGCACGTATGTGTGTATGATGCCTGATGACTTCGGGGATCGCAGCACATTCTCTAGCCGCCCGAACAGCGTCTCTATGACCTGAACGCCACTCTCCATGTTTTGCAGGTGTGTCTCCATGATGTGGCAGGAAGCCTGGAATGGTCGGTGACTCTCTAGCTCGCAGAACAAAGTCTCTCTTACAGGAATACCAGTGTAGCCGTCCTGGAGGTCGGTCTCTGTGATCCGGGAGGACTTCCTGGCTTGGAGGGGCCTCTCGAACCACCGCAAGACTGTCTCTATGGCCGGAACGCCCCTCTAGCCGGCCTGGAGGTGTGTCTCCAGGACGTAGGAGGACTTCCAGGATTGGAGGGGACTCTCTAGCTGCTGGAACACCACCTCGATGGCCGCAATGCCACTCTGGCCACCCTGGATGTATATCTCCATTATGCGGGTGGACTGCTGGCATCGGAGGCGACAGACTGACCGTGGGAAAATTGCCTGTAGCACCGGAACGCCCCTCTAGCCGCCCCAGAGGTATGCCTCCCGATTGCGGGAGGACCTCTGGGATGAAATGTGACTCTCTCTACAGGAGTGAAAGCTGTCCCTACGGTCCGGAATGCCATTCTAGCCGTCCTGGAGGTGTGTCTCCGTGACCGGGGCGGATTTTTGGGATCGGAGGTGACAGTCTCTCTGACTGGAGTGCCACTCTAGCTGCGCTGGACCTATGTGTCTATGATGCCTGATGACTTAGGGATCGCAGCGCATTCTCTAGCTGCTTGAACAGCGTCTCTATGACCTGAACGCCACTCTCTGTGTTTTGCAGGTGTGTCTCCATGATGTGGCAGGAATCCTGGGATTGTCGTTGACTCTCTAGCTTCCGGAACAAAAGCCTCTCTTACTGTAGCCGTCCTGGAGGTCGGTCTCTGTGATCCGGGAGGACTTCCTGGCTTGGAGGGGCCTCTCGAACCACCGCAAGACTGTCTCTATGGCCGGAATGCCACTCTAGCTGCCTGGGAAGTTATGTCTCTATGGTGCGAGAGGAAAGCTGTCTTTGGAGGGGAGTCTATATCTCCCCGAACACGGCCCGTATGGCCGGAACGCCCGTCTAGCCGGCCTGGAGGTGTGTCTCCAGGATGTGGGAGGACTTCCAGGATTGGAGGGGACTCTCTAGCTGCTGGACCATCGTCTCGATGGCCGCAATGCCGCTCTGGCCACCCTGGATGTATAACTCCATGATGCGGGTGGACTGCTGGCATGGGAGGCGACGGACTGACCGTGGGAAAATCGCCTGTGGCACCGGAACGCCCCTCTAGCCGCCCCAGAGGTATGCCTCCTGCTTGCGGGAGGACCTCTGGGATGAAATGTGACTCTCTCTAGCGGTGTGAAAACTGTCCCTACAGTCCAGAACGCCACTCTAACCGTCCTGGTGGTGTGTCTCCGTGACTGGGGCGGATTTCTGGGATCGGAGGTGACCGTCTAATTGCCGGGCAACCCGCTCTATGAACGGAATGCCGCTCAAGGCATTCCCCAGGTATGTCTCCATGAGCCGGGAGAATTTTGGCATTGGAGGGCACTCTCTAACCGCGGGAGTACCATGTCTAGGTTCGCAACGCCACTCTAGGTGTCGCGGAAGGATGTCTCAAAGATCTGGGAGGAGCTCTGGGATCACAGGGGACTCTCTAGCCAAGGGAAAACAGACTCTCTGGCCGGAATGCCACTCTAGCTACGCTGGACGTCTGTGTCTATGATGCCTGATGACTTCGGGGATCGCAGCGCATTCTCTAGCTGCTCGAACAGCGTCTCTATGACCTGAACATCATTCTCTGTGTTTTGCAGGTGTGTCTCCATGATGTGGCAGGAAGCCTGGGATGGTCGGTGACTCTCTAGCTCGCAGAACAAAGTCTCTCTTACAGGAATGCCACTGTAGCCGTCCTGGAGGTCGGTCTCTGTGATCCGGGAGGACTTCCTGGCTTGGAGGGGCCTCTCGAACCACCGCAAGACTGTCTCTATGGCCGGAATGCCACTCTAGCTGCCTGGGAGGTTATGTCTCTATGCTGCGAGAGGAAAGCTGTCTTCGGAGGGGAGTCTCTATCTCCCCGAACACGGCCCGTATGGCCGGAACGCCCCTCTAGCCGGCGTGGAGTTGTGTCTCCAGGACATGGGAGGACTTCCAGGATTGGAGGGGACTCTCTAGCTGCTGGAACACCATCGCGATGGCCGCAATGCCACTGTGGCCACCCTGGATGTATAACTCCATGATGCGGGTGGACTGCTGGCATCGGAGGCGACGGACTGACCGTGGGAAAATCGCCTGTGGCACCGGAACGCCCCTCTAGCCGCCCCAGAGGTATGCCTCCTGGTTGCGGGAGGACCTCTGGGATGAAATATGACTCTCTCTAGTGGTGTGAAAACTGTCCCTACAGTCCAGAACGCCACTCTAGCCGTCCTGGAGGTGTGTCTCCGTGACCGGGGCGGATTTCTGGGATCGGAGGTGACCGTCTCTCTGCCTGGAGTGCCACTCTACCTGCGCTCGACGTATGTGTCTATGATGCCTGATGACTTCGGGATCGCAGCGCATTCTCTAGCCGCTTGAACAGCGTCTCTATGACCTTCACGCCACTCTCCGTGTTTTGCAGGTGTGTCTCCATGATGTGGCAGGAATCCTGGGATCATTGGTGACTCTCTAGCTTCCGGAACAAAAGCTTCTCTTACTGTAGCCGTCCTGGAGGTCTCTCTCTGTGATCCGGGAGGACTTCCTGGCTTGGAGGGGCCTCTCGAACCACCGCAAGACTGTCTCTATGGCCGGAATGCCACTCCAGCTGCCTGGGAGGTTATGTCTCTATGCTGCGGGAGGAAAGCTGTCTTCGGAAGGGCGTCTCTATCTCCCCGAACACGGCCCGTATGGCCGGAACGCCCGTCTAGCCGGCCTGGAGGTGTGTCTCCAGGACGTGGGAGGACTTCCAGGATTGGAGGGGACTCTCTAGCTGCTGGAACACCATCTCGATGGCTGCAATGCCACTCTGGCCACCCTGGATCTACATCTCCGTGATGCGGGTGGACTGCTGGCATCGGAGGCGACGGACTGACCGTGGGAAAATCGCCTGTAGCACAGGAACGCCCCTCTAGCTGCCCCAGAGGTATGCCTCCAGGATGCGGGAGGACCTCAGGGATGCAATGTGACTCTCTCTAGCGGTGTGAAAACTGTCCCTACAGTCGAGAACGCCACTCTAGCCGTCCTGGAGGTGTGTCTCCGTGATCGAGGCGGACTTCTGGGCTCGGAAGTGAGCGTCTCGTTGCCGGGCAACCCGCTCTATGACCGGAATGCCACTCAAGCCCTTCAGCAGGTACGTCTCCATGATGCAGGAGGGTTTCTGGGATCGGAGACGACTCTCTAGCCATGGCATGCCGGAATGCTACTCTAGCCCTCGTGGATGGATGTCTTTGTGATGCGGGAGGACTTGTGTGTTTGGCCCGGAGTCTCGAGGTGCTTTGACACCATCTCTACCACTGGAATGCCACTCTGGCTGTCTGGGAGGGATGTGTGTATGATCTGCTTGGACTTCTGGGATGGGAGGGGACTCTCTGGCTGTGGCAACACCGTTGACAACGATAGGGAGGCCTGTCTGGCCAGCCCAGATGGATGTTTCTCTGATGTGGGAGGATTTCCGGGGTCGCAGTGGAGTCTCCATATGCTGGAACAGCATCTCTCTGACCAGAATGCCACTCTAGCCCTGCCGGAGGTATATCTCCGTGACCGGGAGGCCGCCCGAGAGCAGAGGGGAGTCTCCAGGCGCTGGAAGAGCACCTCCATGACGGGAATGCCACTCTAGCCCTGTGGCAGGTATGTCTCCCTCATCCCGGAGGACTTGCGGGAGGGGAAGGGACTCTGTAGGGTGCCAGAACACCGTTTCCACGAGCGGAATGCCACTCTAGCCGTCCCGGATGCAACTTCTCTATGATGCGGGAGACACTCCGGCCTCCCCCCCCTTTGCGGCCTCCCCCCCCTTTGCGGCCTCCACTTCTTTCTGGCCTCTACCTTCCCTCCGGCCTCCCACACCTTTGCGGCCTCCCACCCCTTTTCTGCCTCTAGTGACTCTGTAGTCACCAGAACAACGTCTCTTTTTCCAGGACGCTCCTCTAGCCGCCCCAGAGGTATGTCTCCATGATCAAGGAGGACATGTGGGATAGGATGGCACTCTCTAACTGATGGAACACCGTTTCTAGGATTGGGACGCCACTCCAGCCATTCCCCAGGTACGTCTCCAGGATCCGGGAGAATTTTGGCATTGGAGGGCACTCTCTAACCGCGGGAGTACCATGTCTAGGTTCGCAACGCCACTCTAGGTGTCGCGGAAGGATGTCTCAAAGATCTGGGAGGAGCTCTGGGATCACAGGGGACTCTGTAGCCAAGGGAAAACAGACTCTCTGGCCGGAATGCCACTCTAGCTGCGTGCACGGATGTGTGTATGATGCCTGATGACTTCGGGGATCGCAGCGCGTTCTCTAGCCGCCCGAACAGCGTCTCTATGACCTGAACGCCACTCTCCATGTTTTGCAGGTGTGTCTCCATGATGTGGCAGGAAGCCTGGAATGGTCGGTGACTCTCTAGCTCGCAGAACAAAGTCTCTCTTACAGGAATACCAGTGTAGCCGTCCTGGAGGTCGGTCTCTGTGATCCGGGAGGACTTCCTGGCTTGGAGGGGCCTCTCGAACCACCGCAAGACTGTCTCTATAGCAGGAATGCCACTCTAGCTGCCTGGGAGGTTATGTCTCCATGCTGCGGGAGGAAAGCTGTCTTCAGAGGGGAGTCTCTATCTCCCTGAACACGGCCCATGTGGCCGGAACGCCCGTCTAGCCGGCGTGGAGTTGTGTCTCCAGGACGTGGGAGGATTTCCAGGATTGGAGGGGATCCGTAGCTGCTGGAACACCATCTCGATAGCCACAGTGCCACTCTGGCCACCCTGGATCTACATCTCCGTGATGCGGGTGGAGTGCTGGCATGGGAGGCGACGGACTGACCGTGGGAAAATCGCCTGTAGCACAGGAACGCCCCTCTAACCACCCCGGAGGTATGCCTCCAGGATGCGGGAGGACCTCAGGGATGCAATGTGACTCTCTCTAGCGGTGTGAAAACTGTCCCTACAGTCCAGAACGCCACTCTAGCCGTCCTGGAGGTGTGTCTCCGTGATCGAGGCGGACTTCTGGGCTCGGAAGTGAGCGTCTCGTTGCCGGGCAACCCGCTCTATGACCGGAATGCCACTCAAGCCATTCAGCAGGTACGTCTCCATGATGCAGGAGGGTTTCTGGGATCGGAGACGACTCTCTAGCCATGGCAACACCGTCCCTCCATGCCGGAATGCCACTCTAGCCCTCCTGGATGGATGTCTTTGTGATGCGGGAGGACTTGTGTGTTTGGCCCGGAGTCTCGAGGTGCTTTGACACCATCTCTACCACTGGAATGCCACTCTGGCTGTCTGGGAGGGATGTGTGTATGATCTGCTTGGACTTCTGGGATGGGAGGGGACTCTCTGGCTGTGGCAACACCGTTGACAACGATAGGGAGGCCTGTCTGGCCAGCCCAGATGGATGTTTCTCTGATGTGGGAGGATTTCCGGGGTCGCAGTGGAGTCTCCATGTGCCGGAACAGCATCTCTCTGACCAGAATGCCACTCTAGCCCTGCCGGAGGTATATCTCCGTGACCGGGAGGCCGCCCGAGAGCAGAGGGGAGTCTCCAGGTGCTGGAAGAGCACCTCCATGACAGGAATGCCACTCTAGCCCTGTGGCAGGTATGTCTCTCTCATCCCGGAGGACTTGCGGGAGGGGAAGGGACTCTGTAGGGTGCCAGAACACCGTTTCCACGAGCGGAATGCCACTCTAGCCGTCCCGGATGCAATTTCTCTATGATGCGGGAGACACTCCGGCCTCCCACCCCTTTGCGGCCTCCACTTCTTTCTGGCCTCTACCTTCCCTCCGGCCTCCCACCCCTTTGCGGCCTCCCACCCCTTTTCTGCCTCTAGTGACTCTGTAGTCACCAGAACAACGTCTCTTTGTCCAGGACGCTCCTCTAGCCGCCCCAGAGGTATGTCTCCATGATCAAGGAGGACATGTGGGATAGGATGGCACTCTCTAACTGATGGAACACCGTGTCTAGGATTGGGACGCCACTCCAGCCATTCCCCAGGTACGTCTCCAGGATCCGGGAGAATTTTGGCATTGGAGGGCACTCTCTAACCGCGCGAGTACCATGTCTAGGACTGCAGCGCCACTCTAGCTGTCCCGGAAGGATGTCTCAGAGATCGGGGAGGAGCTTTGGGATCACAGGGGACTCTGTAGCCAAGGGAAAACAGACTCTCTGACTGGAATGTCACTCTAGCTGCGTGCACGTATGTGTGTATGATGCCTGATGACTTCGGGGATCGCAGCACATTCTCTAGCCGCCCGAACAGCGTCTCTATGACCTGAACGCCACTCTCCATGTTTTGCAGGTGTGTCTCCATGATGTGGCAGGAAGCCTGGAATGGTCGGTGACTCTCTAGCTCGCAGAACAAAGTCTCTCTTACAGGAATACCAGTGTAGCCGTCCTGGAGGTCGGTCTCTGTGATCCGGGAGGACTTCCTGGCTTGGAGGGGCCTCTCGAACCACCGCAAGACTGTCTCTATGGCCGGAACGCCCCTCTAGCCGGCCTGGAGGTGTGTCTCCAGGACGTAGGAGGACTTCCAGGATTGGAGGGGACTCTCTAGCTGCTGGAACACCACCTCGATGGCCGCAATGCCACTCTGGCCACCCTGGATGTATATCTCCATTATGCGGGTGGACTGCTGGCATCGGAGGCGACAGACTGACCGTGGGAAAATTGCCTGTAGCACCGGAACGCCCCTCTAGCCGCCCCAGAGGTATGCCTCCCGATTGCGGGAGGACCTCTGGGATGAAATGTGACTCTCTCTACAGGAGTGAAAGCTGTCCCTACGGTCCGGAATGCCATTCTAGCCGTCCTGGAGGTGTGTCTCCGTGACCGGGGCGGATTTTTGGGATCGGAGGTGACAGTCTCTCTGACTGGAGTGCCACTCTAGCTGCGCTGGACCTATGTGTCTATGATGCCTGATGACTTAGGGATCGCAGCGCATTCTCTAGCTGCTTGAACAGCGTCTCTATGACCTGAACGCCACTCTCTGTGTTTTGCAGGTGTGTCTCCATGATGTGGCAGGAATCCTGGGATTGTCGTTGACTCTCTAGCTTCCGGAACAAAAGCCTCTCTTACTGTAGCCGTCCTGGAGGTCGGTCTCTGTGATCCGGGAGGACTTCCTGGCTTGGAGGGGCCTCTCGAACCACCAGAAGACTGTCTCTACGGCAGGAATGCCACTCTAGCTTCCTGGGAGGTTATGTCTCTATGCTGCGGGAGGAAAGCTGTCTTCGGAGGGGAGTCTCTATCTCCCCGAACACGGCCCGTATGGCCGGAACGCCCGTCTAGCCGGCCTGGAGGTGTGTCTCCAGGACGTGGGAGGACTTCCAGGATTGGAGGGGACTCTCTAGCTGCTGGAACACCACCTCGATGGCCGCAATGCCACTCTGGCCACCCTGCATGTATATCTCCATAATGCGGGTGGACTGCTGGCATGGGAGGCGACGGACTGACCGTGGGAAAATCGCCTGTAGCACCGGAACGCCCCTCTAGCCGCCCCAAAGGTATGCCTCCCGATTGCGGGAGGACCTCTGGGATGAAATGTGACTCTCTCTAGCGGTGTGAAAACTGTCCCGACAGTTCAGAACGCCACTCTAGCCGTCCTGGAGGTGTGTCTCCGTGACTGAGGCGGATTTCTGGGCTCGGAGGTGAGCGTCTCGTTGCCGGGCAACCCGCTCTATGAACAGAATGCCGTTCAAGCCATTCCCCAGGTATGTCTCCACGATCCGGGATAATTTTGGCATTGGAGGGCACTCTCTAACCGCGGGAGTACCATGTCTAGGTTCGCAACGCCACTCTAGGTGTCGCGGAAGGATGTCTCAAAGATCTGGGAGGAGCTCTGGGATCACAGGGGACTCTGTAGCCAAGGGAAAAGAGTATCTCTGACCGGAATACCACTCTAGCTACGCTGGACGTATGTGTCTATGATGCCTGATGACTTCGGGATCGCAGCGCGTTCTCTAGCTGCTCGAACAGCGTCTCTATGACCTGAACGCCACTCTCTGTGTTTTGCAGGTGTGTCTCCATGATGTGGCAGGAATCCTGGGATCGTCGGTGACTCTCTAGCTTCCGGAACAAAAGCCTCTCTTACTGTAGCCGTCCTGGAGGTCTCTCTCTCTGATCTGAGAGGACTTCCTGGCTTGGAGGGGCCTCTCGAACCACCGCAAGACTGTCTCTATGGCCGGAATGCCACTCTAGCTGCCTGGGAAGTTATGTCTCTATGGTGCGAGAGGAAAGCTGTCTTTGGAGGGGAGTCTATATCTCCCCGAACACGGCCCGTATGGCCGGAACGCCCGTCTAGCCGGCCTGGAGGTGTGTCTCCAGGATGTGGGAGGACTTCCAGGATTGGAGGGGACTCTCTAGCTGCTGGACCATCGTCTCGATGGCCGCAATGCCGCTCTGGCCACCCTGGATGTATAACTCCATGATGCGGGTGGACTGCTGGCATGGGAGGCGACGGACTGACCGTGGGAAAATCGCCTGTGGCACCGGAACGCCCCTCTAGCCGCCCCAGAGGTATGCCTCCTGCTTGCGGGAGGACCTCTGGGATGAAATGTGACTCTCTCTAGCGGTGTGAAAACTGTCCCTACAGTCCAGAACGCCACTCTAGCCGTCCTGGTGGTGTGTCTCCGTGACTGGGGCGGATTTCTGGGATCGGAGGTGACCGTCTAATTGCCGGGCAACCCGCTCTATGAACGGAATGCCGCTCAAGGCATTCCCCAGGTATGTCTCCATGAGCCGGGAGAATTTTGGCATTGGAGGGCACTCTCTAACCGCGGGAGTACCATGTCTAGGTTCGCAACGCCACTCTAGGTGTCGCGGAAGGATGTCTCAAAGATCTGGGAGGAGCTCTGGGATCACAGGGGACTCTCTAGCCAAGGGAAAACAGACTCTCTGGCCGGAATGCCACTCTAGCTACGCTGGACGTCTGTGTCTATGATGCCTGATGACTTCGGGGATCGCAGCGCATTCTCTAGCCGCCCGAACAGCGTCTCTATGACCTGAACCCCACTCTCTGTGTTTTGCAGGTGTGTCTCCATGATGTGGCAGGAATCCTGGGATCGTCGGTGACACTCTAGCTCCCGAAACAAAAGCCTCTCTTACTGTAGCCATCCTGGAGGTGTCTCTCTCTGATCTGGGAGGAATTCCTGGCTTGGAGGGGCCTCTCGAACCACCAGAAGATTGTCTCTGCGGCAGGAATGCCACTCCAGCTGCCTGGGAGGTTATGTCTCTATGCTGCGGGAGGAAAGCTGTCTTCGGAAGGGCGTCTCTATCTCCCCGAACACGGCCCATATGGCCGGAACGCCCGTCTAGCCGGCCTGGAGGTGTGTCTCCAGGATGTGGGAGGACTTCCAGGATTGGAGGGGACTCTCTAGCTGCTGGAACACCATCTCGATGGCCGCAATGCCACTCTGGCCACCCTGGATGTATATCTCCATGATGCGGGTGGACTGCTGGCATCGGAGGCGACGGACTGACCGTGGGAAAATCGCCTGTAGCACCAGAACGCCTCTCTAGCCAGAGAGGTGTCTCCAGGTGCTAGCCTCTACCTCCCCTCTGGCCTCCCACCTGTTTTGTGCCCTCCACTTTTTTGTGGCCTCTATCTCCCCTCCCGGCTCCCACCCCTTTTTGGCCTCCGACCCCATTCCGGCCTGCACTTTTTTCCTAGCCTCTACCTCCCCTCTGGCTTCTCAGCCCTTTTCGGCTTCCTATTTTTTCTGGCCTCGCATACCTTTGCAGCCTTCACTTTTTTTCTGGCCTCTACCTCCACTCCGGCCTACCACCGCTTTGCAGCCTCTACTTTTTTCTGGCCTGTAATTCTCCTCCGGCCTCCCACCCCTTTGCGGCTTCCACTTTTTTCTGGCCTCTACGTCCCCTCTGGCCTCCCACACCTTGGCAGCCTCCCACTGTTTTTGTGGGATAGGATAGGACTCTCGAACCGATGGAACTAGCAGAAAAATTCTCTCTTATAGGAATTGCATTGTAGGCCAGCGCAACCTGGTTTGCACCGGTACCGGCTGCTGAATTCTGGTATGGACCGTTCGGAATTGGCACAAACCGGCACCAACCCGCTTGTACTGATTCGGACCTGTGCATAGCAGTATGCTCTGGTACGGACTGGTAGAAACAGGCGCAAACCACTCCGCACTGCTAACGACTGCTGAAAGCCAGTACAGTCCCGTTGGAACCTGTACAAACCACTTTGGTTAGGTCCACACCTGCACAAACTGGCCCAAAACAATCCAGGCCCGAGCAAACCTGTCTAGACTGGTACAAACAGGCACAAACTGGTATGGACAAGTAATGATCGGCAAAAACTGGTATGGTCTACTCCGACCCAGCACAAACCGGTGCAAACCTCTGTAGACAGGGGCAAAGCAGTCCAGAGGGGTCCAGACAGGCACAAACCGGAGTAAACTGGTCTAGACTGATAATCATCGGCAAAAACCGTTCCGTACTGGTCAGAACTGGTACAAACCATCGTAAACCAATCCAGACTGCCACAAACCAGTCCAGACTCGTTTCAATCAGCGCAAACCGGTTTAGACCAGTAATGACCAGTCAGAATCAGCGGAAACCGGTCTAGACCAGTCCAGACCGCCGCAAACTGGTTTGAACCATCACAAACCGGTCTAGACCAGTAACGACCGTTCAGAACCGGAGCAAAGCAGTCTAGACCAGTAACAACCGGCGAAAACCGGTCTAGATCGGTTTGATCCAATAGAAACAGGCACAAACCAGTACAGACTGGCGCAAACCGGTTTGAACAGGCGGAAACCGGTCTAGACTCGTAACAACCATTCAGAACCGGAGCAAAGTGGTCTAGACCAGTAACGACCCACGAAAACCAGTCTGGACCGGTACAGACCGGCGCAAACTGGCTTGAACTGGCGCCAACTGGTGTTGACCGGTAACAACTGGCGAAAACTGGTCCGGACCGGTCGGAACCGGTGCAAACTGGTCTAGAGCAGTAATGACCAGTCAGCACCGGAGCAAACCGGTCTGGACGGGTAATGACCGGTGAAAACCGGTCCAGACTGATCGGAACCGGTGCAAACTGGTCTATACCAGCAAAGACCGGTCAGAAGTGGAGCAAGCCGGTCTAGATGGGTAACGACAAGTGAAAACTGGTCCGGACTAGTGGGAACTGGTACAAATCGGCACAAACTGGTGTACACCAGTAATGACCGGTCAGAACCGGAGCAAACCGGTCTAGACTGGTAACCACGGCGAAAACCGGTTGGAACTGGTACAAACTGGTGCAAACCAGTCCAGACAGGTGCAAACTGGTTTGAACCAGTGGAAACCGGTCTAGACCGGTAATGACTGGTCAGAACCGGACCAAACCGGTCTAGACTGGTAAAGACCAGCGAAAACTGGTCCGGACCAGTTGGAACCAGTACAAACTGCAACAAACCGGTCTAGACCGGTAACGACTGGTGAAAATCAGTCAGGACCGGTCGGAACCAGTACAAACCGGCGCAAACCAGTCCAGACTGCTGCAAACCGGTTTGAACTGGCGAAACCGGTCTAGACCAGTAACAACTGGTCAGAACCGGAGCAAAACCGTCTAGACTGGTAACAACCAGTGCAAACTGGTCCGGACTGGTGGGAACCAGTACAAACCGGTGTAGACTGGTGCAAACCGATTTAAACTGTCGCAAACTGGTCTAGACCGGTAACGACCGGCAAAAACTAGGCCAGACTGGTCGGAACCAGCGCAAACCGGTCTAGACTGGTAATGACCAGTCAGAACTGGAGCAAACAGGTCTGGACTGGTAACGACCGGTGAAAACCAGTCCGGACTGGTCAGAACTGGGGCAAACTGGTCTAGACCGATAATGACCGGTCAGAACGGAGCAAACCAGTCTAGACCGGTAACGACCAGTGAAAACCGGTCCGGACTGTTTGGAACAGTTATAAACCAGTGCAAACCAGTCCAGACTGGCAGAAACCAGTTTGAACCGGTTCAAACCGGTCTAGACCAGTAACGACCAGTCAGAACCGGCGCAAACCGGTCTAGACCGGTAACAACCGGCGAAAACCATTCCAGACTGGTTGGAACCTGCACAAACCGGCGCAAACCCGTCCAGACCGGTGCAAACAAGTCCGGACCAGTTTTCACCGATCCGGTCTTTTTTGCACCGATTTGTGCTGGTCCAGACCAGTTTGAGCCGTTTTGCTCTGGTCCGGACCAGTTTGCACCGTTTTGCACTGGTCCGGAGTGGTACAGACAGATTTACGCCGGTCCAGACTGGTTTGCACTGGTTTACACCGGTCCGGACCGTTACAAAATTGTTTTCGCCACTCCATTGCGTTCCAGACCGGTTTGTGCCAGTTTGAGCCCATCCGGACCGCTTTCAGCCCGTTTCCACCACTCCGGACCACTGCGTTTCGGTCCATACTGTTTTGTGCCGGTTCGGACTGGTCCGTACAGGTTTGGGCAGGTCTGGACCAGTTTGCGCCGGTCCGTTGCAGTCCGGACCTGTTTGCACCCATTTGTGCTGTTCCGGACAGGTTTGCATCTGTTTGTGCTGGTCTGGAGCGGGTTGCGGCGGTCCGTACTGGTTGGCACTGGTTTGTGATGGTCCGGACCAGTTTGTGCCAGTCCGTTGCGGTACAGACCAGTTTTGCCGGTCTGGACAGGTCCAGATTGGTCCGCACCTCTTTGTGCCAGTCAAGACCGGTTTGCGCTGGTTTGTGCCAGTTTGGACCGGTCCAGACCAGTTTGCGCCAGTCCGTTGTGGTCTGGACCAGTGTGTGTCCATGTGTGCTGTTCTGGACTGCTTTGCATCAGTTTGCGCTGGTCCGTTGCGGTCCGGACCGGTCTGCGCCACTTTGCGTCAGTATGGACTGGTCCATACTGGTTTACGCTGGTCCGGACCGCTTTGCGACAGCTTACACCAGTCAAGACTGGTAGAGACTGGTTTACGCAGGTTTGTGGCAGTCTGGACCAGTTTGCGCTGGTCTGGACCAGTCCAGTCCAGACCGGTTTCCACCGGTCCAGAACGGTCTCTATCGGTCCATACTGGTTTGCACCAATATGGACCAGTTCATAGTGGTTTGTGCCGCACTGCACCAGTTGGCACAGGTTTGCACCGGTCTGAATCAGT
This sequence comes from Phaethon aethereus, assembly GCF_964289735.1. Taxonomy (NCBI): domain Eukaryota; kingdom Metazoa; phylum Chordata; class Aves; order Phaethontiformes; family Phaethontidae; genus Phaethon; species Phaethon aethereus. The sequence goes on along the minus strand of NW_028114094.1, from coordinate 21,744 downwards.
CCTTACCAGTTTGGCCGGTCCGGACCAGTTGGCACCGCTCCGGACATATTTCCTTTGATTTGCACCAGTCCATAATGGTCCGGAATGGTCCAGACTGGTTTGTGCTGGTCGGGATGGGTTTGCGCTGGTTTGTTGCAGTCTGGACCGATCTGGACTGGTTTGCACCAAGCCGTTGCAGTACAGACCAGTTTTGCCAGTCTGGACAGGTCCAGATTTGTCCGTACCTGTATGCACCTCTCTGGACTGGTTTGCGCCAGTTTATGCCAATTCGAAACGGTCCGGACTGGTTTGTGCCAGTCCGTGGCGGTCTGGACTGGTTTGTGCACTTTTGTGCCGTTCCGGACTGCTTTCCATCAGTTTGCACTGGTCCGGACCAGTTTGCACCGGTGGGTTACGGTCCGGATGAGTTTGTGCAGGACCAGTCCAGTCCGGACCAGTTTGACTCCATTGCGGTCCAGACCGGTTTCCACCAGTACGGAGGGGTCTGTAGCGGTCCATACCGGTTTGCACCGATACACACTGGTCCGTAGCAGTTTGTGCCATTCTGGACGAGTTGGCACACAGTTGCACCGGTCCAGATAAGTCATTACCAGTTTGGCGGGTCAGGACCGGACTGCCTTGTGCCACTCCGGACCCGTTTCCTCTGATTTGCGCCAGTCTGGATGGTCCAGACCGGTCAAAATTGGTTGGTGCTGGTCTCTTCCAGTCCGGACCGATCCGGACCGGTTTGCACTGGTCAGTTGCGGTTCGGACCGGTTTACGCCGGTCCAGAGAGGTCCGTACCAGATGCCACTGGTCCAGACTGGTACAGGCCTTTTTGTGCCAGTTTGGGCTGGTCAGGACTGGTACAGATTGGCCTGTACTGGTTTGCAGTGGACAAGCTAGAGTGGCATTCCTGTAAGAGAGACTTTGTTCTGCGAGCTAGAGAGTCACCGACCATCCCAGGCTTCCTGCCACATCATGGAGACACACCTGCAAAATGTGTGTCTCGCCATGGAGAGTGGCGTTCAGGTCATAGATATGGTGTTCAGGCAGCTAGAGAATGCCCTGCGATCCCCGAAGTCATCAGGCATCATAGACACAAACGTGCAGCATAGCTAGAGTGGCATTCCGGTCAGAGAGTCTGTTTTCCCTTGGCTTCAGAGTCCCCTGTGATCCCAGAGCTCCTCCCAGATCTTTGAGACATCCTTCCGGGACAGCTAGAGTGGCGCTGCAGTCCTAGACATGGTACTCCCGTAGTTAGAGAGTGCCCTCCAATGCCAAAATTCTCCCGGATCCTGGACACGTACGTGGGGAATGGCTGGAGTGGCGTCCCAATCCTAGAAACGGTGTTCCATCAGTTAGAGAGTGCCATCCTCTCCCACATGTCCTCCTTTATCATGGAGACATACCTCTGGGGCGGCTAGAGGAGCGTCCTGGACAAAGAGACATTGTTCTGGTGACTACAGAGTCACTAGAGGCAGAAAAGGGGTGGGAGGCCGCAAAGGTATGGGACGCCGGAGGGAAGGTAGAGGCCAGAAAGAAGTGGAGGCTGCAAAGGGGTGGGAGGCTGCAAAGGTGTGGGAGGCTGGAGGGAAGGTAGAGGCCAGAAAAAAGTGGAGGCCACAAAAGGGTGGGAGGCCGCAAAGGGGTGGGAGGCTGGAGGGGAAGTAGAGGCCAGGAAAAAGTGGAGGCCGCAAAGGGGTGGAAGGCTGGAGTGTCTCCCGCATCATAGAGAAATTGCATCCGGGACGGCTAGAGTGGCATTCCGCTCGTGGAAACGGTGTTCTGGCACCCTACAGAGTCCCTTCCCCTCCCGCAAGTCCTCCGGGATGAGAGAGACATACCTGCCACAGGGCTAGAGTGGCATTCCCGTCATGGAGGTGCTCTTCCAGCGCCTGGAGACTCCCCTCTGCTCTCGGGCGGCCTCCCGATCACGGAGATATACCTCCGGCAGGGCTAGAGTGGCATTCTGGTCAGAGAGATGCTGTTCCGGCACATAGAGACTCCACTGCGATCCCGGAAATCCTCCCACATCAGAGAAACATCCGTCTGGGCTGGCCAGACAGGCCTCCCTATCGTTGTCAACGGTGTTCCCACAGCTAGAGAGTCCCCTCCCATCCCAGAAGTCCAAGCAGATCATACACACATCCCTCCCAGACAGCCAGAGTGGCATTCCAGTGGTAGAGATGGTGTCAAAGCACCTCGAGACTCCAGGCCAAACACACAAGTCCTCCCGCATCACAAAGACATCCATCCAGGAGGGCTAGAGTGGCATTCCGGCATGCAGGGATGGTATTGCCATGGCTAGAGAGTCGTCTCCGATCCCAGAAACTCTCCTGCATCATGGAGACGTACCTGCTGAATGGCTTCAGTGGCATTCTGGTCATAGACCGGGTTGCCCGGTAACGAGACGCTCACCTCCGAGCCCAGAAATCCGCCTCGATCACGGAGACACACCTCCAGGACGGCTAGAGTGGCGTTCTGGACTGTAGGGACAGCTTTCACACCGCTAGAGAGAGTCACATTGCATCCCTGAGGTCCTCCCGCATCCTGGAGGCATACCTCTGGGGCGGCTAGAGGGGCGTTCCTATGCTACAGGCAATTTTCCCACAGTCAGTCCATCGCCTCCGATGCCAGCAGTCCACCCGCATCATGGAGATATACATCCAGGGTGGCCAGAGTGGCATTGCGGCCATCGAGATGGTGTTCCAGCAGCTACAGATCCCCTGCAATCCTGGAAGTCCTCCCACGTCCTGGAGACACACCTCCAGGCCAGCTAGACGAGTGTTCCAGCCATACGGGCCGTGTTCGGGGAGATAGAGACTCCCCTCCGAAGACAGCTTTCCTCCCGCAGCACAGAGACATAACCTCCCAGGCAGCTAGAGTGGCATTCCTGCCGCAGAGACAGTCTTCCGGTGGTTCGAGAGGCCCCTCCAAGCCAGGAAGTCCTCCCGGATCACAGAGACCGACCTCCAGGACGGCTACAGTGGCATTCCTGTAAGAGAGACTTTGTTCTGCGAGCTAGAGAGTCACCGACCATCCCAGGCTTCCTGCCACATCATGGAGACACACCTGCAAAACATGGAGAGTGGCGTTCAGGTCATAGAGACGCTGTTCGGGCGGCTAGAGAATGTGCTGCGATCCCCGAAGTCATCAGGCATCAGAGACACAGATGTCCAGCGTAGCTAGAGTGGCATTCCGGCCAGAGAGTCTGTTTTCCCTTGGCTACAGAGTCCCCTGTGATCCCAGAGCTCCTCCCAGATCTTTGAGACATCCTTGCGGGACAGCTAGAGTGGCGCTGCAGTCCTAGACATGGTACTCGCGCGGTTAGAGAGTGCCCTCCAATGCCAAAATTCTCCCGGATCCTGGAGACGTACCTGGGGAATGGCTGGAGTGGCGTCCCAATCCTAGAAACGGTGTTCCATAAGTTAGAGAGTGCCATCCTATCCCACATGTCCTCCTTGATCATGGAGAAATACCTCTGGGGCGGCTAGAGAAGCGTCCTGGAAAAAGAGACGTTGTTCTGGTGACTACAGAGTCACTAGAGGCAGAAAAGGGGTGGGAGGCCGCAAAGGTGTGGGAGGCCGGAGGGAAGGTAGAGGCCAGAAAGAAGTGGAGGCCGCAAAGGGGTGGGAGGTTGCAAAGGTGTGGGAGGCTGGAGGGGAGGTGGAGGCCAGAAAAAAGTGGAGGCCACAAAGGGGTGGGAGGCCGCAAAGGGGTGGGAGGCTGGAGGGGAGGTAGAGGCCAGAAAAAAGTGGAGGCCGCAAAGGGGTGGAAGGCTGGAGTGTCTCCCGCATCATAGAGAAGTTGCATCCGGGACGGCTAGAGTGGCATTCCGCTCGTGGAAACGGTGTTCTGGCACCCTACAGAGTCCCTTCCCCTCCCGCAAGTCCTCCGGGATGAGGGAGACATACCTGCCACAGGGCTAGAGTGGCATTCCCGTCATGGAGGTGCTCTTCCAGCGCCTGGAGACTCCCCTCTGCTCTCGGGCGGCCTCCCGATCACGGAGATATACCTCCGGCAGGGCTAGAGTGGCATTCTGGTCAGAGAGATGCTGTTCCGGCACATGGAGACTCCACTGCGACCCCGGAAATCCTCCCACATCAGAGAAACATACGTCTGGGATGGCCAGACAGGCCTCCCTATCGTTGTCAACGGTTTTGCCACAGCCAGAGAGTCCCCTCCCATCCCAGAAGTCCAAGCAGATCATACACACATCCCTCCCAGACAGCCAGAGTGGCATTCCAGTGGTAGAGATGGTGTCAAAGCACCTCGAGACTCCGGGCCAAACACACAAGTCCTCCCGCATCACAAAGACATCCATCCAGGAGGGCTAGAGTGGCATTCCGGCATGCAGGGATGGTATTGCCATGGCTAGAGAGTCGTCTCCGATCCCAGAAACTCTCCTGCATCATGGAGACGTACCTGCTGAATGGCTTCAGTGGCATTCCGGTCATAGAGCGGGTTGCCCGGCAACGTGACGCTCACCTCCGAGCCCAGAAATCCGCCTCGATCACGGAGACACACCTCCAGGACGGCTAGAGTGGCGTTCTGGACTGTAGGGACAGCTTTCACACCGCTAGAGAGAGTCACATTGCATCCCTGAGGTCCTCCCGCATCCTGGAGGCATACCTCTGGGGCGGCTAGAGGGGCGTTCCTGTGCTACAGGCGATTTTCCCACGGTCAGTCCGTCGCCTCCGATGCCAGCAGTCCACCCGCATCATGGAGATATACATCCAGGGTGGCCAGAGTGGCATTGCGGCCATCGAGATGGTGTTCCAGCAGCTAGAGAGTCCCCTCCAATCCTGGAAGTCCTCCCACGTCCTGGAGACACACCTCCAGGCCGGCTAGACGGGCGTTCCGGCCATATGGGCCGTGTTCGGGGAGATAGAGACGCCCTTCCGAAGACAGCTTTCCTCCCGCAGCATAGAGACATAACCTCCCAGGCAGCTAGAGTGGCATTCCTGCCGCAGAGACAGTCTTCCGGTGGTTCGAGAGGCCCCTCCAAGCCAGGAAGTCCTCCCGGATCACAGAGACCGACCTCCAGGACGGCTACAGAGGCATTCCTGTAAGAGAGACTTTGTTCTGCGAGCTAGAGAGTCACCGACTATCCCAGGCTTCCTGCCACATCATGGAGACACACCTGCAAAACATGGAGAGTGGCGTTCAGGTCATAGAGACGCTGTTCGGGCGGCTAGAGAATGCGCTGCGATCCCCGAAGTCATCAGGCATCAGAGACACATACGTGCACGCAGCTAGAGTGGCATTCCGGCCAGAGAGTCTGTTTTCCCTTGGCTACAGAGTCCCCTGTGATCCCAAAGCTCCTCCCAGATCTTTGAGACATCCTTCCGGGACAGCTAGAGTGGCGCTGCAGTCCTAGACATGGTACTCGCGCGGTTAGAGAGTGCCCTCCAATGCCAAAATTCTCCCGGATCCTGGAGACGTACCTGGGGAATGGCTGGAGTGGCGTCCCAATCCTAGAAACGGTGTTCCATCAGTTAGAGAGTGCCATCCTCTCCCACATGTCCTCCTTGATCATGGAGACATACCTCTGGGGCGGCTAGAGGAGCGTCCTGGACAAAGAGACGTTGTTCTGGTGACTACAGAGTCACTAGAGGCAGAAAAGGGGTGGGAGGCCGCAAAGGTATGGGACGCCGGAGGGAAGGTAGAGGCCAGAAAGAAGTGGAGGCTGCAAAGGGGTGGGAGGCTGCAAAGGTGTGGGAGGCTGGAGGGAAGGTAGAGGCCAGAAAAAAGTGGAGGCCACAAAAGGGTGGGAGGCCGCAAAGGGGTGGGAGGCTGGAGGGGAAGTAGAGGCCAGAAAAAAGTGGAGGCCGCAAAGGGGTGGAAGGCTGGAGTGTCTCCCGCATCATAGAGAAATTGCATCCGGGACGGCTAGAGTGGCATTCCGCTCGTGGAAACGGTGTTCTGGCACCCTACAGAGTCCCTTCCCCTCCCGCAAGTCCTCCGGGATGAGAGAGACATACCTGCCACAGGGCTAGAGTGGCATTCCCGTCATGGAGGTGCTGTTCCAGCGCCTGGAGACTCCCCTCTGCTCTCGGGCGGCCTCCCGATCACGGAGATATACCTCCGGCAGGGCTAGAGGGGCATTCTGGTCAGAGAGATGCTGTTCCGGCACATAGAGACTCCACTGCGATCCCGGAAATCCTCCCACATCAGAGAAACATACGTCTGGGATGGCCAGACAGGCCTCCCTATCGTTGTCAACGGTGTTCCCACAGCTAGAGAGTCCCCTCCCATCCCAGAAGTCCAAGCAGATCATACACACATCCCTCCCAGACAGCCAGAGTGGCATTCCAGTGGTAGAGATGGTGTCAAAGCACCTCGAGACTCCGGGCCAAACACACAAGTCCTCCCGCATCACAAAGACATCCATCCAGGAGGGCTAGAGTGGCATTCCGGCATGCAGGGATGGTATTGCCATGGCTAGAGAGTCGTCTCCGATCCCAGAAACTCTCCTGCATCATGGAGACGTACCTGCTGAATGGCTTCAGTGGCATTCCGGTCATAGTGCGGGTTGCCCGGTAACGAGACGCTCACCTCCGAGCCCAGAAATCCGCCTCGATCACGGAGACACACCTACAGGACGGCTAGAGTGGCGTTCTGGACTGTAGGGACAGCTTTCACACCGCTAGAGAGAGTCACATTGCATCCCTGAGGTCCTCCCGCATCCTGGAGGCATACCTCTGGGGCGGCTAGAGGGGCGTTCCTATGCTACAGGCAATTTTCCCACGGTCAGTCCGTCGCCTCCGATGCCAGCAGTCCACCCGCATCATGGAGATATACATCCAGGGTGGCCAGAGTGGCATTGCGGCCATCGAGATGGTGTTCCAGCAGCTACAGATCCCCTGCAATCCTGGAAGTCCTCCCACGTCCTGGAGACACACCTCCAGGCCGGCTAGACGAGTGTTCCAGCCATACGGGCCGTGTTCGGGGAGATAGAGACTCCCCTCCGAAGACAGCTTTCCTCCCGCAGCACAGAGACATAAACTCCCAGGCAGCTAGAGTGGCATTCCTGCCGCAGAGACAGTCTTCCGGTGGTTCGAGAGGCCCCTCCAAGCCAGGAAGTCCTCCCGGATCACAGAGACCGACCTCCAGGACGGCTACAGTGGCATTCCTGTAAGAGAGACTTTGTTCTGCGAGCTAGAGAGTCACCGACCATCCCAGGCTTCCTGCCACATCATGGAGACACACCTGCAAAACATGGAGAGTGGCGTTCAGGTGATAGAGACGCTGTTCGGGCGGCTAGAGAATGCGCTGCGATCCCCGAAGTCATCAGGCATCAGAGACACAGATGTCCAGCGTAGCTAGAGTGGCATTCCGGTCAGAGAGTCTGTTTTCCCTTGGCTACAGAGTCCCCTGTGATCCCAGAGCTCCTCCCAGATCTTTGAGACATCCTTGCGGGACAGCTAGAGTGGCGCTGCAGTCCTAGACATGGTCCTCGCGCGGTTAGAGAGTGCCCTCCAATGCCAAAATTCTCCCGGATCCTGGAGACGTACCTGGGGAATGGCTGGAGTGGCGTCCCAATCCTAGAAACGGTGTTCCATAAGTTAGAGAGTGCCATCCTATCCCACATGTCCTCCTTGATCATGGAGAAATACCTCTGGGGCGGCTAGAGAAGCGTCCTGGACAAAGAGACGTTGTTCTGGTGACTACAGAGTCACTAGAGGCAGAAAAGGGGTGGGAGGCCGCAAAGGGGTGGAAGGCTGGAGTGTCTCCCGCATCATAGAGAAGTTGCATCCGGGACGGCTAGAGTGGCATTCCGCTCGTGGAAACGGTGTTCTGGCACCCTACAGAGTCCCTTCCCCTCCCGCAAGTCCTCCAGGATGAGGGAGACATACCTGCCACAGGGCTAGAGTGGCATTCCCGTCATGGAGGTGCTCTTCCAGCGCCTGGAGACTCCCCTCTGCTCTCGGGCGGCCTCCCGATCACGGAGATATACCTCCGGCAGGGCTAGAGTGGCATTCTGGTCAGAGAGATGCTGTTCCGGCACATGGAGACTCCACTGCGACCCCGGAAATCCTCCCACATCAGAGAAACATACATCTGGGATGGCCAGACAGGCCTCCCTATCGTTGTCAACGGTTTTGCCACAGCCAGAGAGTCCCCTCCCATCCCAGAAGTCCAAGCAGATCATACACACATCCCTCCCAGACAGCCAGAGTGGCATTCCAGTGGTAGAGATGGTGTCAAAGCACCTCGAGACTCCGGGCCAAACACACAAGTCCTCCCGCATCACAAAGACATCCATCCAGGAGGGCTAGAGTGGCATTCCGGCATGCAGGGATGGTATTGCCATGGCTAGAGAGTCGTCTCCGATCCCAGAAACCCTCCTGCATCATGGAGACGTACCTGCTGAATGGCTTCAGTGGCATTCCGGTCATAGAGCGGGTTGCCCGGCAACGTGACGCTCACCTCCGAGCCCAGAAATCCACCTCGATCACGGAGACACACCTACAGGACGGCTAGAGTGGCGTTCTGGACTGTAGGGACAGCTTTCACACCGCTAGAGAGAGTCACATTGCATCCCTGAGGTCCTCCCGCATCCTGGAGGCATACCTCTGGGGCGGCTAGAGGGGCGTTCCTGTGCTACAGGCGATTTTCCCACGGTCAGTCCGTCGCCTCCGATGCCAGCAGTCCACCCGCATCATGGAGATATACATCCAGGGTGGCCAGAGTGGCATTGCGGCCATCGAGATGGTGTTCCAGCAGCTAGAGAGTCCCCTCCAATCCTGGAAGTCCTCCCACGTCCTGGAGACACACCTCCAGGCCGGCTAGACGGGCGTTCCGGCCATATGGGCCGTGTTCGGGGAGATAGAGACGCCCTTCCGAAGACAGCTTTCCTCCCGCAGCATAGAGACATAACCTCCCAGGCAGCTAGAGTGGCATTCCTGCCGCAGAGACAGTCTTCCGGTGGTTCGAGAGGCCCCTCCAAGCCAGGAAGTCCTCCCGGATCACAGAGAGAGACCTCCAGGACGGCTACAGAGGCATTCCTGTAAGAGAGACTTTGTTCTGCGAGCTAGAGAGTCACCGACTATCCCAGGCTTCCTGCCACATCATGGAGACACACCTGCAAAACATGGAGAGTGGCGTTCAGGTCATAGAGACGCTGTTCGGGCAGCTAGAGAATGCGCTGCGATCCCCGAAGTCATCAGGCATCAGAGACACATACGTGCACGCAGCTAGAGTGGCATTCCGGCCAGAGAGTCTGTTTTCCCTTGGCTACAGAGTCCCCTGTGATCCCAAAGCTCCTCCCAGATCTTTGAGACATCCTTCCGGGACAGCTAGAGTGGCGCTGCAGTCCTAGACATGGTACTCGCGCGGTTAGAGAGTGCCCTCCAATGCCAAAATTCTCCCGGATCCTGGAGACGTACCTGGGGAATGGCTGGAGTGGCGTCCCAATCCTAGAAACGGTGTTCCATCAGTTAGAGAGTGCCATCCTATCCCACATGTCCTCCTTGATCATGGAGAAATACCTCTGGGGCGGCTAGAGGAGCGTCCTGGACAAAGAGACGTTGTTCTGGTGACTACAGAGTCACTAGAAGCAGAAAAGGGGTGGGAGGCCGCAAAGGTATGGGACGCCGGAGGGAAGGTAGAGGCCAGAAAGAAGTGGAGGCTGCAAAGGGGTGGGAGGCTGCAAAGGTGTGGGAGGCTGGAGGGAAGGTAGAGGCCAGAAAAAAGTGGAGGCCACAAAAGGGTGGGAGGCCGCAAAGGGGTGGGAGGCTGGAGGGGAAGTAGAGGCCAGAAAAAAGTGGAGGCCGCAAAGGGGTGGAAGGCTGGAGTGTCTCCCGCATCATAGAGAAATTGCATCCGGGACGGCTAGAGTGGCATTCCGCTCGTGGAAACGGTGTTCTGGCACCCTACAGAGTCCCTTCCCCTCCCGCAAGTCCTCCGGGATGAGGGAGACATACCTGCCACAGGGCTAGAGTGGCATTCCCGTCATGGAGGTGCTCTTCCAGCGCCTGGAGACTCCCCTCTGCTCTCGGGCGGCCTCCCGATCACGGAGATATACCTCCGGCAGGGCTAGAGGGGCATTCTGGTCAGAGAGATGCTGTTCCGGCACATAGAGACTCCACTGCGATCCCGGAAATCCTCCCACATCAGAGAAACATACGTCTGGGATGGCCAGACAGGCCTCCCTATCGTTGTCAACGGTGTTCCCACAGCTAGAGAGTCCCCTCCCATCCCAGAAGTCCAAGCAGATCATACACACATCCCTCCCAGACAGCCAGAGTGGCATTCCAGTGGTAGAGATGGTGTCAAAGCACCTCGAGACTCCGGGCCAAACACACAAGTCCTCCCGCATCACAAAGACATCCATCCAGGAGGGCTAGAGTGGCATTCCGGCATGCAGGGATGGTATTGCCATGGCTAGAGAGTCGTCTCCGATCCCAGAAACTCTCCTGCATCATGGAGACGTACCTGCTGAATGGCTTCAGTGGCATTCCGGTCATAGTGCGGGTTGCCCGGTAACGAGACGCTCACCTCCGAGCCCAGAAATCCGCCTCGATCACGGAGACACACCTACAGGACGGCTAGAGTGGCGTTCTGGACTGTAGGGACAGCTTTCACACCGCTAGAGAGAGTCACATTGCATCCCTGAGGTCCTCCCGCATCCTGGAGGCATACCTCTGGGGCGGCTAGAGGGGCGTTCCTATGCTACAGGCAATTTTCCCACGGTCAGTCCGTCGCCTCCGATGCCAGCAGTCCACCCGCATCATGGAGATATACATCCAGGGTGGCCAGAGTGGCATTGCGGCCATCGAGATGGTGTTCCAGCAGCTACAGATCCCCTGCAATCCTGGAAGTCCTCCCACGTCCTGGAGACACACCTCCAGGCCGGCTAGACGAGTGTTCCAGCCATACGGGCCGTGTTCGGGGAGATAGAGACTCCCCTCCGAAGACAGCTTTCCTCCCGCAGCACAGAGACATAAACTCCCAGGCAGCTAGAGTGGCATTCCTGCCGCAGAGACAGTCTTCCGGTGGTTCGAGAGGCCCCTCCAAGCCAGGAAGTCCTCCCGGATCACAGAGACCGACCTCCAGGACGGCTACAGTGGCATTCCTGTAAGAGAGACTTTGTTCTGCGAGCTAGAGAGTCACCGACCATCCCAGGCTTCCTGCCACATCATGGAGACACACCTGCAAAACATGGAGAGTGGCGTTCAGGTCATAGAGACGCTGTTCGGGCGGCTAGAGAATGCGCTGCGATCCCCGAAGTCATCAGGCATCAGAGACACAGATGTCCAGCGTAGCTAGAGTGGCATTCCGGTCAGAGAGTCTGTTTTCCCTTGGCTACAGAGTCCCCTGTGATCCCAGAGCTCCTCCCAGATCTTTGAGACATCCTTGCGGGACAGCTAGAGTGGCGCTGCAGTCCTAGACATGGTCCTCGCGCGGTTAGAGAGTGCCCTCCAATGCCAAAATTCTCCCGGATCCTGGAGACGTACCTGGGGAATGGCTGGAGTGGCGTCCCAATCCTAGAAACGGTGTTCCATAAGTTAGAGAGTGCCATCCTATCCCACATGTCCTCCTTGATCATGGAGAAATACCTCTGGGGCGGCTAGAGAAGCGTCCTGGACAAAGAGACGTTGTTCTGGTGACTACAGAGTCACTAGAGGCAGAAAAGGGGTGGGAGGCCGCAAAGGGGTGGAAGGCTGGAGTGTCTCCCGCATCATAGAGAAATTGCATCCGGGACGGCTAGAGTGGCATTCCGCTCGTGGAAACGGTGTTCTGGCACCCTACAGAGTCCCTTCCCCTCCCGCAAGTCCTCCGGGATGAGGGAGACATACCTGCCACAGGGCTAGAGTGGCATTCCCGTCATGGAGGTGCTCTTCCAGCGCCTGGAGACTCCCCTCTGCTCTCGGGCGGCCTCCCGATCACGGAGATATACCTCCGGCAGGGCTAGAGGGGCATTCTGGTCAGAGAGATGCTGTTCCGGCACATAGAGACTCCACTGCGATCCCGGAAATCCTCCCACATCAGAGAAACATACGTCTGGGATGGCCAGACAGGCCTCCCTATCGTTGTCAACGGTGTTCCCACAGCTAGAGAGTCCCCTCCCATCCCAGAAGTCCAAGCAGATCATACACACATCCCTCCCAGACAGCCAGAGTGGCATTCCAGTGGTAGAGATGGTGTCAAAGCACCTCGAGACTCCGGGCCAAACACACAAGTCCTCCCGCATCACAAAGACATCCATCCAGGAGGGCTAGAGTGGCATTCCGGCATGCAGGGATGGTATTGCCATGGCTAGAGAGTCGTCTCCGATCCCAGAAACTCTCCTGCATCATGGAGACGTACCTGCTGAATGGCTTCAGTGGCATTCCGGTCATAGTGCGGGTTGCCCGGTAACGAGACGCTCACCTCCGAGCCCAGAAATCCGCCTCGATCACGGAGACACACCTCCAGGACGGCTAGAGTGGCGTTCTGGACTGTAGGGACAGCTTTCACACCGCTAGAGAGAGTCACATTGCATCCCTGAGGTCCTCCCGCATCCTGGAGGCATACCTCTGGGGCGGCTAGAGGGGCGTTCCTGTGCTACAGGCGATTTTCCCACGGTCAGTCCGTCGCCTCCGATGCCAGCAGTCCACCCGCATCATGGAGATATACATCCAGGGTGGCCAGAGTGGCATTGCGGCCATCGAGATGGTGTTCCAGCAGCTAGAGAGTCCCCTCCAATCCTGGAAGTCCTCCCACGTCCTGGAGACACACCTCCAGGCCGGCTAGACGGGCGTTCCGGCCATATGGGCCGTGTTCGGGGAGATAGAGACGCCCTTCCGAAGACAGCTTTCCTCCCGCAGCATAGAGACATAACCTCCCAGGCAGCTAGAGTGGCATTCCTGCCGCAGAGACAGTCTTCCGGTGGTTCGAGAGGCCCCTCCAAGCCAGGAAGTCCTCCCGGATCACAGAGAGAGACCTCCAGGACGGCTACAGAGGCATTCCTGTAAGAGAGACTTTGTTCTGCGAGCTAGAGAGTCACCGACTATCCCAGGCTTCCTGCCACATCATGGAGACACACCTGCAAAACATGGAGAGTGGCGTTCAGGTCATAGAGACGCTGTTCGGGCGGCTAGAGAATGCGCTGCGATCCCCGAAGTCATCAGGCATCAGAGACACATACGTGCACGCAGCTAGAGTGGCATTCCGGCCAGAGAGTCTGTTTTCCCTTGGCTACAGAGTCCCCTGTGATCCCAAAGCTCCTCCCAGATCTTTGAGACATCCTTCCGGGACAGCTAGAGTGGCGCTGCAGTCCTAGACATGGTACTCGCGCGGTTAGAGAGTGCCCTCCAATGCCAAAATTCTCCCGGATCCTGGAGACGTACCTGGGGAATGGCTGGAGTGGCGTCCCAATCCTAGAAACGGTGTTCCATCAGTTAGAGAGTGCCATCCTATCCCACATGTCCTCCTTGATCATGGAGACATACCTCTGGGGCGGCTAGAGGAGCGTCCTGGAAAAAGAGACGTTGTTCTGGTGACTACAGAGTCACTAGAGGCAGAAAAGGGGTGGGAGGCCGCAAAGGTGTGGGAGGCCGGAGGGAAGGTAGAGGCCAGAAAGAAGTGGAGGCCGCAAAGGGGTGGGAGGTTGCAAAGGTGTGGGAGGCTGGAGGGGAGGTGGAGGCCAGAAAAAAGTGGAGGCCACAAACGGGTGGGAGGCCGCAAAGGGGTGGGAGGCTGGAGGGGAGGTAGAGGCCAGAAAAAAGTGGAGGCCGCAAAGGGGTGGAAGGCTGGAGTGTCTCCCGCATCATAGAGAAGTTGCATCCGGGACGGCTAGAGTGGCATTCCGCTCGTGGAAACGGTGTTCTGGCACCCTACAGAGTCCCTTCCCCTCCCGCAAGTCCTCCAGGATGAGGGAGACATACCTGCCACAGGGCTAGAGTGGCATTCCCGTCATGGAGGTGCTCTTCCAGCGCCTGGAGACTCCCCTCTGCTCTCGGGCGGCCTCCCGATCACGGAGATATACCTCCGGCAGGGCTAGAGTGGCATTCTGGTCAGAGAGATGCTGTTCCGGCACATGGAGACTCCACTGCGACCCCGGAAATCCTCCCACATCAGAGAAACATACGTCTGGGATGGCCAGACAGGCCTCCCTATCGTTGTCAACGGTTTTGCCACAGCCAGAGAGTCCCCTCCCATCCCAGAAGTCCAAGCAGATCATACACACATCCCTCCCAGACAGCCAGAGTGGCATTCCAGTGGTAGAGATGGTGTCAAAGCACCTCGAGACTCCGGGCCAAACACACAAGTCCTCCCGCATCACAAAGACATCCATCCAGGAGGGCTAGAGTGGCATTCCGGCATGCAGGGATGGTATTGCCATGGCTAGAGAGTCGTCTCCGATCCCAGAAACTCTCCTGCATCATGGAGACGTACCTGCTGAATGGCTTCAGTGGCATTCCGGTCATAGAGCGGGTTGCCCGGCAACGTGACGCTCACCTCCGAGCCCAGAAATCCGCCTCGATCACGGAGACACACCTCCAGGACGGCTAGAGTGGCGTTCTGGACTGTAGGGACAGCTTTCACACCGCTAGAGAGAGTCACATTGCATCCCTGAGGTCCTCCCGCATCCTGGAGGCATACCTCTGGGGCGGCTAGAGGGGCGTTCCTGTGCTACAGGCGATTTTCCCACGGTCAGTCCGTCGCCTCCGATGCCAGCAGTCCACCCGCATCATGGAGATATACATCCAGGGTGGCCAGAGTGGCATTGCGGCCATCGAGATGGTGTTCCAGCAGCTAGAGAGTCCCCTCCAATCCTGGAAGTCCTCCCACGTCCTGGAGACACACCTCCAGGCCGGCTAGACGGGCGTTCCGGCCATATGGGCCGTGTTCGGGGAGATAGAGACGCCCTTCCGAAGACAGCTTTCCTCCCGCAGCATAGAGACATAACCTCCCAGGCAGCTAGAGTGGCATTCCTGCCGCAGAGACAGTCTTCCGGTGGTTCGAGAGGCCCCTCCAAGCCAGGAAGTCCTCCCGGATCACAGAGAGAGACCTCCAGGACGGCTACAGAGGCATTCCTGTAAGAGAGACTTTGTTCTGCGAGCTAGAGAGTCACCGACTATCCCAGGCTTCCTGCCACATCATGGAGACACACCTGCAAAACATGGAGAGTGGCGTTCAGGTCATAGAGACGCTGTTCGGGCGGCTAGAGAATGCGCTGCGATCCCCGAAGTCATCAGGCATCAGAGACACATACGTGCACGCAGCTAGAGTGGCATTCCGGCCAGAGAGTCTGTTTTCCCTTGGCTACAGAGTCCCCTGTGATCCCAAAGCTCCTCCCAGATCTTTGAGACATCCTTCCGGGACAGCTAGAGTGGCGCTGCAGTCCTAGACATGGTACTCGCGCGGTTAGAGAGTGCCCTCCAATGCCAAAATTCTCCCGGATCCTGGAGACGTACCTGGGGAATGGCTGGAGTGGCGTCCCAATCCTAGAAACGGTGTTCCATCAGTTAGAGAGTGCCATCCTATCCCACATGTCCTCCTTGATCATGGAGACATACCTCTGGGGCGGCTAGAGGAGCGTCCTGGACAAAGAGACGTTGTTCTGGTGACTACAGAGTCACTAGAGGCAGAAAAGGGGTGGGAGGCCGCAAAGGTGTGGGAGGCCGGAGGGAAGGTAGAGGCCAGAAAGAAGTGGAGGCCGCAAAGGGGTGGGAGGTTGCAAAGGTGTGGGAGGCTGGAGGGGAGGTGGAGGCCAGAAAAAAGTGGAGGCCACAAAGGGGTGGGAGGCCGCAAAGGGGTGGGAGGCTGGAGGGGAGGTAGAGGCCAGAAAAAAGTGGAGGCCGCAAAGGGGTGGAAGGCTGGAGTGTCTCCCGCATCATAGAGAAGTTGCATCCGGGACGGCTAGAGTGGCATTCCGCTCGTGGAAACGGTGTTCTGGCACCCTACAGAGTCCCTTCCCCTCCCGCAAGTCCTCCGGGATGAGGGAGACATACCTGCCACAGGGCTAGAGTGGCATTCCCGTCATGGAGGTGCTCTTCCAGCGCCTGGAGACTCCCCTCTGCTCTCGGGCGGCCTCCCGATCACGGAGATATACCTCCGGCAGGGCTAGAGGGGCATTCTGGTCAGAGAGATGCTGTTCCGGCACATGGAGACTCCACTGCGACCCCGGAAATCCTCCCACATCAGAGAAACATATGTCTGGGATGGCCAGACAGGCCTCCCTATCGTTGTCAACGGTTTTGCCACAGCCAGAGAGTCCCCTCCCATCCCAGAAGTCCAAGCAGATCATACACACATCCCTCCCAGACAGCCAGAGTGGCATTCCAGTGGTAGAGATGGTGTCAAAGCACCTCGAGACTCCAGGCCAAACACACAAGTCCTCCCGCATCACAAAGACATCCATCCAGGAGGGCTAGAGTGGCATTCCGGCATGCAAGGATGGTATTGCCATGGCTAGAGAGTCGTCTCCGATCCCAGAAACCCTCCTGCATCATGGAGACGTACCTGCTGAATGGCTTCAGTGGCATTCCGGTCATAGAGCGGGTTGCCCGGCAACGTGACGCTCACCTCCGAGCCCAGAAATCCGCCTCGATCACGGAGACACACCTCCAGGACGGCTAGAGTGGCGTTCTGGACTGTAGGGACAGCTTTCACACCGCTAGAGAGAGTCACATTGCATCCCTGAGGTCCTCCCGCATCCTGGAGGCATACCTCTGGGGCGGCTAGAGGGGCGTTCCTGTGCTACAGGCGATTTTCCCACGGTCAGTCCGTCGCCTCCGATGCCAGCAGTCCACCCGCATCATGGAGATATACATCCAGGGTGGCCAGAGTGGCATTGCGGCCATCGAGATGGTGTTCCAGCAGCTAGAGAGTCCCCTCCAATCCTGGAAGTCCTCCCACGTCCTGGAGACACACCTCCAGGCCGGCTAGACGGGCGTTCCGGCCATATGGGCCGTGTTCGGGGAGATAGAGACGCCCTTCCGAAGACAGCTTTCCTCCCGCAGCATAGAGACATAACCTCCCAGGCAGCTAGAGTGGCATTCCTGCCGCAGAGACAGTCTTCCGGTGGTTCGAGAGGCCCCTCCAAGCCAGGAAGTCCTCCCGGATCACAGAGAGAGACCTCCAGGACGGCTACAGAGGCATTCCTGTAAGAGAGACTTTGTTCTGCGAGCTAGAGAGTCACCGACTATCCCAGGCTTCCTGCCACATCATGGAGACACACCTGCAAAACATGGAGAGTGGCGTTCAGGTCATAGAGACGCTGTTCGGGCGGCTAGAGAATGCGCTGCGATCCCCGAAGTCATCAGGCATCAGAGACACATACGTGCACGCAGCTAGAGTGGCATTCCGGCCAGAGAGTCTGTTTTCCCTTGGCTACAGAGTCCCCTGTGATCCCAAAGCTCCTCCCAGATCTTTGAGACATCCTTCCGGGACAGCTAGAGTGGCGCTGCAGTCCTAGACATGGTACTCGCGCGGTTAGAGAGTGCCCTCCAATGCCAAAATTCTCCCGGATCCTGGAGACGTACCTGGGGAATGGCTGGAGTGGCGTCCCAATCCTAGAAACGGTGTTCCATCAGTTAGAGAGTGCCATCCTATCCCACATGTCCTCCTTGATCATGGAGACATACCTCTGGGGCGGCTAGAGGAGCGTCCTGGAAAAAGAGACGTTGTTCTGGTGACTACAGAGTCACTAGAGGCAGAAAAGGGGTGGGAGGCCGCAAAGGTGTGGGAGGCCGGAGGGAAGGTAGAGGCCAGAAAGAAGTGGAGGCCGCAAAGGGGTGGGAGGTTGCAAAGGTGTGGGAGGCTGGAGGGGAGGTGGAGGCCAGAAAAAAGTGGAGGCCACAAACGGGTGGGAGGCCGCAAAGGGGTGGGAGGCTGGAGGGGAGGTAGAGGCCAGAAAAAAGTGGAGGCCGCAAAGGGGTGGAAGGCTGGAGTGTCTCCCGCATCATAGAGAAGTTGCATCCGGGACGGCTAGAGTGGCATTCCGCTCGTGGAAACGGTGTTCTGGCACCCTACAGAGTCCCTTCCCCTCCCGCAAGTCCTCCGGGATGAGGGAGACATACCTGCCACAGGGCTAGAGTGGCATTCCCGTCATGGAGGTGCTCTTCCAGCGCCTGGAGACTCCCCTCTGCTCTCGGGCGGCCTCCCGATCACGGAGATATACCTCCGGCAGGGCTAGAGTGGCATTCTGGTCAGAGAGATGCTGTTCCGGCACATGGAGACTCCACTGCGACCCCGGAAATCCTCCCACATCAGAGAAACATACGTCTGGGATGGCCAGACAGGCCTCCCTATCGTTGTCAACGGTTTTGCCACAGCCAGAGAGTCCCCTCCCATCCCAGAAGTCCAAGCAGATCATACACACATCCCTCCCAGACAGCCAGAGTGGCATTCCAGTGGTAGAGATGGTGTCAAAGCACCTCGAGACTCCGGGCCAAACACACAAGTCCTCCCGCATCACAAAGACATCCATCCAGGAGGGCTAGAGTGGCATTCCGGCATGCAGGGATGGTATTGCCATGGCTAGAGAGTCGTCTCCGATCCCAGAAACTCTCCTGCATCATGGAGACGTACCTGCTGAATGGCTTCAGTGGCATTCCGGTCATAGAGCGGGTTGCCCGGCAACGTGACGCTCACCTCCGAGCCCAGAAATCCGCCTCGATCACGGAGACACACCTCCAGGACGGCTAGAGTGGCGTTCTGGACTGTAGGGACAGCTTTCACACCGCTAGAGAGAGTCACATTGCATCCCTGAGGTCCTCCCGCATCCTGGAGGCATACCTCTGGGGCGGCTAGAGGGGCGTTCCTGTGCTACAGGCGATTTTCCCACGGTCAGTCCGTCGCCTCCGATGCCAGCAGTCCACCCGCATCATGGAGATATACATCCAGGGTGGCCAGAGTGGCATTGCGGCCATCGAGATGGTGTTCCAGCAGCTAGAGAGTCCCCTCCAATCCTGGAAGTCCTCCCACGTCCTGGAGACACACCTCCAGGCCGGCTAGACGGGCGTTCCGGCCATATGGGCCGTGTTCGGGGAGATAGAGACGCCCTTCCGAAGACAGCTTTCCTCCCGCAGCATAGAGACATAACCTCCCAGGCAGCTAGAGTGGCATTCCTGCCGCAGAGACAGTCTTCCGGTGGTTCGAGAGGCCCCTCCAAGCCAGGAAGTCCTCCCGGATCACAGAGAGAGACCTCCAGGACGGCTACAGAGGCATTCCTGTAAGAGAGACTTTGTTCTGCGAGCTAGAGAGTCACCGACTATCCCAGGCTTCCTGCCACATCATGGAGACACACCTGCAAAACATGGAGAGTGGCGTTCAGGTCATAGAGACGCTGTTCGGGCGGCTAGAGAATGCGCTGCGATCCCCGAAGTCATCAGGCATCAGAGACACATACGTGCACGCAGCTAGAGTGGCATTCCGGCCAGAGAGTCTGTTTTCCCTTGGCTACAGAGTCCCCTGTGATCCCAAAGCTCCTCCCAGATCTTTGAGACATCCTTCCGGGACAGCTAGAGTGGCGCTGCAGTCCTAGACATGGTACTCGCGCGGTTAGAGAGTGCCCTCCAATGCCAAAATTCTCCCGGATCCTGGAGACGTACCTGGGGAATGGCTGGAGTGGCGTCCCAATCCTAGAAACGGTGTTCCATCAGTTAGAGAGTGCCATCCTATCCCACATGTCCTCCTTGATCATGGAGACATACCTCTGGGGCGGCTAGAGGAGCGTCCTGGACAAAGAGACGTTGTTCTGGTGACTACAGAGTCACTAGAGGCAGAAAAGGGGTGGGAGGCCGCAAAGGTGTGGGAGGCCGGAGGGAAGGTAGAGGCCAGAAAGAAGTGGAGGCCGCAAAGGGGTGGGAGGTTGCAAAGGTGTGGGAGGCTGGAGGGAGGTGGAGGCCAGAAAAAGTGGAGGCCACAAAGGGGTGGGAGGCCGCAAAGGGGTGGGAGGCTGGAGGGGAGGTAGAGGCCAGAAAAAAGTGGAGGCCGCAAAGGGGTGGAAGGCTGGAGTGTCTCCCGCATCATAGAGAAGTTGCATCCGGACGGCTAGAGTGGCATTCCGCTCGTGGAAACGGTGTTCTGGCACCCTACAGAGTCCCTTCCCCTCCCGCAAGTCCTCCGGGATGAGGGAGACATACCTGCCACAGGGCTAGAGTGGCATTCCCGTCATGGAGGTGCTCTTCCAGCGCCTAGAGACTCCCCTCTGCTCTCGGGCGGCCTCCCGATCACGGAGATATACCTCCGGCAGGGCTAGAGGGGCATTCTGGTCAGAGAGATGCTGTTCCGGCACATGGAGACTCCACTGCGACCCCGGAAATCCTCCCACATCAGAGAAACATATGTCTGGGATGGCCAGACAGGCCTCCCTATCGTTGTCAACGGTTTTGCCACAGCCAGAGAGTCCCCTCCCATCCCAGAAGTCCAAGCAGATCATACACACATCCCTCCCAGACAGCCAGAGTGGCATTCCAGTGGTAGAGATGGTGTCAAAGCACCTCGAGACTCCGGGCCAAACACACAAGTCCTCCCGCATCACAAAGACATCCATCCAGGAGGGCTAGAGTGGCATTCCGGCATGCAGGGATGGTATTGCCATGGCTAGAGAGTCGTCTCCGATCCCAGAAACTCTCCTGCATCATGGAGACGTACCTGCTGAATGGCTTCAGTGGCATTCCGGTCATAGAGCGGGTTGCCCGGCAACGTGACGCTCACCTCCGAGCCCAGAAATCCGCCTCGATCACGGAGACACACCTCCAGGACGGCTAGAGTGGCGTTCTGGACTGTAGGGACAGCTTTCACACCGCTAGAGAGAGTCACATTGCATCCCTGAGGTCCTCCCGCATCCTGGAGGCATACCTCTGGGGCGGCTAGAGGGGCGTTCCTGTGCTACAGGCGATTTTCCCACGGTCAGTCCGTCGCCTCCGATGCCAGCAGTCCACCCGCATCATGGAGATATACATCCAGGGTGGCCAGAGTGGCATTGCGGCCATCGAGATGGTGTTCCAGCAGCTAGAGAGTCCCCTCCAATCCTGGAAGTCCTCCCACGTCCTGGAGACACACCTCCAGGCCGGCTAGACGGGCGTTCCGGCCATATGGGCCGTGTTCGGGGAGATAGAGACGCCCTTCCGAAGACAGCTTTCCTCCCGCAGCATAGAGACATAACCTCCCAGGCAGCTAGAGTGGCATTCCTGCCGCAGAGACAGTCTTCCGGTGGTTCGAGAGGCCCCTCCAAGCCAGGAAGTCCTCCCGGATCACAGAGAGAGACCTCCAGGACGGCTACAGAGGCATTCCTGTAAGAGAGACTTTGTTCTGCGAGCTAGAGAGTCACCGACTATCCCAGGCTTCCTGCCACATCATGGAGACACACCTGCAAAACATGGAGAGTGGCGTTCAGGTCATAGAGACGCTGTTCGGGCGGCTAGAGAATGCGCTGCGATCCCCGAAGTCATCAGGCATCAGAGACACATACGTGCACGCAGCTAGAGTGGCATTCCGGCCAGAGAGTCTGTTTTCCCTTGGCTACAGAGTCCCCTGTGATCCCAAAGCTCCTCCCAGATCTTTGAGACATCCTTCCGGGACAGCTAGAGTGGCGCTGCAGTCCTAGACATGGTACTCGCGCGGTTAGAGAGTGCCCTCCAATGCCAAAATTCTCCCGGATCCTGGAGACGTACCTGGGGAATGGCTGGAGTGGCGTCCCAATCCTAGAAACGGTGTTCCATCAGTTAGAGAGTGCCATCCTATCCCACATGTCCTCCTTGATCATGGAGACATACCTCTGGGGCGGCTAGAGGAGCGTCCTGGACAAAGAGACGTTGTTCT
>NW_028114095.1:0-37787 GCF_964289735.1 Phaethon aethereus | reverse complement strand
GTAAACCTGACGGGTTGTATAGTGTGGTCCAGGATCTACGGGCCGTAAATAAAATAACTGAGGACCTTTACCCCGTAGTAGCAAATCCATATACCCTGTTGACCGTATTAACACCTGAACTAACTTGGTTTACTGTTTTAGATCTGAAGGATGCCTTCTTTTGCCTCCCTCTCCATGAAGCCAGCCAAAAATGATTTGCATTTGAATGGGAAAACCCCAAAAGTGGTCGCAAGACTCAGCTCACTTGGATGGTGTTGCCACAAGGATTTACGAACAGTCTACCATCTTTGGCAATGAGCTCGCAAAAGACTTAGAATCTTGGGAAATACCGTCTGGAGAAAGGAAACTGTTACGATACGATTGTATGATCTGGACGGGCAAAGAGAGCACACGAGCCTTTGAGCTACGAAAGAAAGCTTTGGTGTCGGCTCCAGCCTTAGAGCTCCCCGATGTGAGTAAACCGTTTTTTTCTCTTTTCCCACGAGAAACAGGGAATTGCTCTGGGAATATTAGCACAAGATCTGGGCCCCTATCGACGAGCAGTTACCTACTTTTCCAAACAGTTAGACGCAACTGCGAAGGGTTGGCCTGGATGCTTGAGAGCAATTACAGCTGTAATATTGAATGTACAAGAAGCCCGAAAATTTATTCTGGGCCAGAAGATGACTGTTTTAGTGTCTCACACAGTGTCCGCAGTGCTGGACGCAAAGGGTGGGCACTGGCTTTCTCCACAAAGATCCCTGAGATATCAGGCTATACTGATAGAACAGGATGATGTGGAGGTCGTAGTTACTAACATTGTCAACCCAGCTTCTTTCCTTAGTGGAAACACGGGAGAACCAGCGCATCATGACTCTTTGGAGACTATTGAAACAACGTACGCAAACCGACCAGATCTAAAAGACAACCCTATGGAAAGCGGAGAAAACTGGTTCACAGGTGGAAGCAGCTATGTCCTGAGTGGTAAAAGACACGTGGGATATGCCATTACCACTAGTCAAGAAATAATAGACCTTTGCCCATAAATACCTCTGCACAGAGCGCAGAAATAATTGCTCTGACCCGAGCCTTGGAAGTGGCTCAAGGCAAAGTTGTGAATATTTATACAGACTCAAGATATGCCTTCGGAGTTGTGCACGTGCATGGAACAATCTAGGAGGAAAGAGGGTTACTGAGCTCTCAAGGGAAAACTATTAAGCATGCAAAAGAGATTTTGAGACTGTTGAAAGCAGTCCAACTTGCTGAGAAGGTGGCGATTATGCATATTAAGGCTCATCGGAAAGTGAGCTCGGAATTGGAGAGAGGAAATGAGCTGGTGGACAGAGAGGCAAAACAGGTAGCTAAAACAGAGATAAAAACAGAAGGAGCTTTAGTCCCTGACGGCGAATCTCCCTAGAAGGTAAGCCAAAATATACCGAGGAAGATCAAAACCTTATCACAGATCTGGAAGGGTCATATAACAAAGAAGGGTGGTCTTATACCCCACAAGGAAAAGTGGTTATTCCCTCCTGCCTAATATGGCATTTGGTAAGGGAAGAACGTAGGAAAAGGCATTGGGAGATGGAGACTCTATATAAACATTTAATTAGAGAAAGTGTGGCCAGAAATTTGTATACTATGGTGAGACAGGTAACTCAACAACGTGATCTTTGCCTCCAAACTAATCCCAAGAATACCGCCAAGCCAGAAATGGGCCAGATTGGGAAAGACAATGGGCCTGGGCAACAATGACAGATTGATTTTATAGAACTTCCAAGAAAAGGGGGGTATCGATATTTATTGGTATTAACTGATACCTTTTCAGGTTGGCCAGAGGCATTCCCAACCAGAACAGCTAAAGCTCAGGAGACAGCTAAAGCATTGCTACAAGAGATAATACCACATTTTGGAGTTCCAGCAACTATATCCTCTGACAGAGGACCACATTTTGTCTCTATTGATCCAGCATTTCAGTTACTTAATTATACTGGCCTCCCGGTTCCGCTAGGGACAGGGTGGTACTGGTTGTGTGGTACAGCAGCTCGGAAAACTTTACCTCTGAGGTGGTGGGGAGCATGTACTTTGGACACCCTGGTTCCCAACATCACTATTATTGATAAAACAACACAGAATCCCGTGAGAAGAAACTGAAGGGTGAGTAAGCCCTTAATAGAAAAGCTGACACGCTATCATAGCTTTGTGCGGTGGCTAATCCCATTTCTGGGGGTTAGCGAGTTAGAAAAAGCTATAATAAACATCTCAGCTGTAATAGAGATAATCGAGAATAAAACTATAGATGCCATCAGGAAACTCCAAGAAGAAACTACTAGTTTATCGAAAATAGTATCACAAAATCGTATGGCTCTAGATTTAATATTGGCCTCACAGGCAGGGGTGTGCACAGTAATCAATGTCAGCTGTTGCAGGTATGTAGACCAAAGTGGGTGAATATCTGCTGACTTACGGGAGATCAGAGAACAAGCAAAAATCCTACGTGAAGTAACTCAAGATGACACCTTTTGGGGGTTTTCTGAGCTGTGGGAAAGTTAACCTCTTGGTTTACCAAACCTATCATGGTTACAACGATTATTTGTTACTTGAATAATTATTGTGGTTCTATCCATAGCGCTTTGTGTTATAGTTCGATGTGCCCTGTGGTGTTTCCGGAACACAGGGGACTCCTACAGCGGATGGAAGAGGAACCAGTTACGACACAGGCTTGAGTCTTACCAGTATTTTGAAAAGATGCTGGATAAGGATGTGATAAATGATTTAGTCCCAAACAGGATTCCAATTCAAATTTACAATTTATTAAGCGAATAGAGGCAAGCAAACAGCGCTGGGTGCTCCGGGAGTCTCCGCTCCACCAAGATGCACGCGGTACAGTTACTGTTCTTGGTTTATATCCTGTCTGCTAATACGTATTCATGAATAGGCGTGTCTTCTTCGGCGCATGCCCTCTTCTCCTTCTAGAGTCTTGTCAAATCTTCCTCGGCGTGCCCCCAGGATGACCCCAAACTTTATGCATGCACTTTACAAGTTTCTCTTTACACAATACTATGCGGTCAGTGGTCAAACTGGTTTGAGCTGATATACCAGCAAAGTAGTTTAACTTTCTTCTGTAAAATACCCCTTTTTATGGTGCAGGAGAAATCCATAAAAGTACAGAAGATTACACTTCATCACATGAATCAGATGAACATATTTCACAATCCCCCATCTTCTTCTTTGCAGTATTGATTCGTGTTTTCATTTCCAATTGAGTACTGCAGATATCTGCATTCCTTGTATAACCGAGTAGATTAATCTAGTAACAATCCCCCACATATCCCCAGTACAACTATCCCGATTTTAGTAAGCCAATCACCACCCATAAAATCTCCCCCAAATCCTCCTAGATTGACTCCTTTCCAAGTTTGTCTCTCAGGAGGCCATTCGTTATACACCTGGCTCTCCCTGATTTATGGGTAACAGGAAAAAAACCTAGGTTTTATTGTTCCAATTCCTTGGCAAATATGATTACAGGTACAGGCTGTACAATTAGAAAAGGTCCTCACTTTTTCCATTTTTCTGGGGTAAACCCCAGCTGGACTTGTTCCAATATTGACTACAGTTATTTGCCGTAGTCAGAGTCAAGGAACTCACCCCAAGTAGAACTAGAAGAGGTCCGGTCAGGGCCATAGTGGTCGGCGGTCACAGCCCGAAGGGGTTGCAGCCCTTGGCAGACCCTTTTTAAGCCGCAATACCAGTTCCCCTCCGGTCTTGCCCTCTCCTTTCCTTTAAGGGGGTGCTTTCTTAGTACCCAAATTAATTGAGCACTGCTTGTGAAGGCCAGAGCTTTGCTAGATCAGTGGTTTGGCCAGACCTGAGCACTTGCCCGAGCCTGGCGATCCTCTTTATTTGCAAGGCTTTATGGCTACAGAAAACTGCCAGTTAGCCTGCAACACTAATCTTACAAATACACACCACCTTCTACACAAAGGACAAATTCTAGTTCCAGCTCCTTTTTCCTGTTCTTCTTTTGCCAACAATTCCTTCCGATTATACTCGTTGGGAGTACCCATTGTTGTTTCCTATTACCCTTTCCCATTGTTTTCCAAACTTGGGGATTACTTATATTGCTCTTCATAGCTTCCCATGGCCATCATTCACCTTGATTTGTTCCACCACAAACGTAACAATTAGCTATATTCAATGTTTTCAGCAATGTTTTCAGCAAGATTTACAAATAGATTTTTAGCAACTGTGGGAATTTCATGTTTCAATCCTGTTTCTATTACAGGAGTAGCCGCAATAAAATTCCCACAGCAATTGAGTCAGATGTGACTTTCCACTCCTTCACCGGACCTTTCACTCGCGACACATGTGTCCATCCTTTTTCAGCAGTTCTCACAGCTGTTTCTGTAGTTAATAAAACAAGGAAAGGTCCTTCCCAGAGGGGAGATAGGTTTCCTTCTTTCCATGTTTTTGTCAGAATTTTATCTCCTGGTTCTAACTGATGAATTGCAAATCCTAAAGGTGGTGTTTGGGCCACCATCCCAATCTCTCTTAATTCTTTTAATCTTTTTCCAAGGGTAATTATATACTGTTGGATACTATGATGCTCAATTACATTGTTCCCCAGAGGCATTCCTTGAAAATAAGGCACGCCATATAACATTTCATATGGCGATAATCCAGTCTCACTGTATGGTTTAGTTCTTACGTTTAGAAGTGCCAGTGGTAAACATTTCGTCCAGGGCATTTGCGTCTCAATCATTAATTTAGCCAATTGTTGTTTTATTGTTTGATTCATTCTTTCTACCTTCCCCGAGCTTTGTGGGTGCCACGGAGTGTGGTATTCCCACTGAATACCTAATGATTGACATAATAGTTTTATTATTTTAGAAGTAAAATGTGTGCCCTGGTCAGAATCAATGTACTGGATTATCCCATATCTAGGTATCAAATGTTCCAATAAAATTTTTACCACCATCTGTGCCGTAGCTCGTGCTACAGGGTACACTTCTACCCACTGTGTTAAATGATCTACTATTACCAATAAATATTTTATCCTCCCTACCTTAGGCAATGCAGTGAAATCGACTTTCTCAAAAGGTCTGTAAGCTGTTTTTCTCCCTCCCGTGGCTGCTTGTCCAAACACTGTCTTATTTACCTTTTGTCAAGTTAAGCAGCCTTGTGTAATTTGCTTTGCTATTTCAAAAATTCCAATACCACCAAATTGTTTAAGAAAATGATCACTTAACGCTTTTGTACCCCAATGTGTTTGCACACGCAAACGTTCTAATATTCGCCTGGTGTAGGCTTTTGGCAACATTTCTCGCCCATCGGGCAGTGTCCATTTTCCTTGTTCTAATTTAGCTCCTATTTTCTCCAATTTTGTTTGTTCTTGTGGGGCAAACTTCTTCTCTCTTTCCTCTCGTTCTTCTTTGCTGGTGTCCTCCTTTGTTTGTATGGCATTAATTTTGGCAACTTTAGTCCTCAAGGCTGCTTCCTGGGCCTCTTTATCTGCTAAGTTATTTCCTCTAGTTCGGTAATCTAATCCCTTTTGGTGTCCCCTCACATGTACCACTGCTATCTCCTTTGGTTCTCTTAAAGCCTTTAAAATTTTTACTATTAATTCTTGATGTATTAAATTCCTCCCTTGAGTATTAATCAAACCTCTTTCTTCCCAAATTTTTCCAAAAGAGTGGACCACCCCATATGCGTATTTAGGATCTGTAAATATAGTCCCGCTTCTTCCTTTTAGTAATCCCAGGGCCCTACATAGGGCATACAGCTCACAAGCCTGAGCTGACCATGATGGACTCAGAGGTCCTGATTCCACAAGTTCTAAGTCCTTATTAATTATTGCATAATCCGATTTTCTCTTCCCTTCTACCACTCAGGAGGAGCCATCTCTGAACAGCACTTCTCCATTTTCCAACTCAGCATCTCTTAAATCTGGTCTCACCTTAGTCTGGGTCTCAATTACCTCTAAACAGTTATGTTGTAATTCTTCTGATGGTTCTCCAAACAAAAATTGTGCTGGACTCTGAGCAGAAGTCACGCTTAGTTCTAAGTCGGGGGAGTCTATTAGTATGGCTTCGTACTTTAGAATCCGGCTGTCCATTAACCATTTTTCCGCTTTTTGTTGTGAAACATTTCTGACATTGTGTGGGGTATACACTTTTAAAGGAGCACTGAAGGTAATCTTCCTAACTTCTTCTATTAATAATGCTGTAGCAACCAAAGCTTGGAGACAAGCAGGCCATCCTCTGCTTACTGGATCAAGTAACTTAGAACAATACCCCACGGGTTTTTTGATTCCTGCCCAGTCTTGAGTAAGAACTCCGTATGCTGTCTGGCTTGATGTATTCACAAAGAGAGAGAAAGGTTTTTCTAGATCTGGGAGGCTCAATACAGGTGCTTGTATTAATGCCTTTTTTACTTCCTCAAATCTCTGATCGTCTTCAATAAGCCATTTAAGTTGGTTATTAGTTAATTTTTCATATAGGAATTTTACTTTTTCACTATAATTTTCAAGCCATGGTCTACAATATCCTAATAATCCCAGTATTTGCCTAATTTCCATTTTAGCTTGTGGGGGTCTTAAGGATGGAATCCCAGATACCCTATCAGGATCTAACTTCTTCCTTCCCTTACTCAGCCAATGTCCTAAGTATTTTACTTCTTGTTCTACAAACGGTAGCTTTGATTGGGACACCTTTAATCCCTTTTCCCCTAGAAAATTTAAAAATTTAATGGTGGCTTTTCGGATCCCCTCTTCAGTTTCTCCTGCTACTAATAAATCGTCCACATATTGCAATAATTTTACCTCCTTAGGTATTGTGAAATCTTGTAGAATTTTCTCTAAAGTTTGTCCAAATAAATTTGGTGACTCTGTAAACCCTTGTGGTAACACAGTCCATCTTAATGGTTGTTTTCGTCCTGTTTCGGGGTCCTCCCACTCAAAGGCAAAATAATCTCCGGATCCCTCATCCAGAGATGTGGAGTAATCGCTGAGGGGTACTTTGGAAATTTACCCTCTAAGAATAGCCAGGTGGAACGTAGCACTCATGCACAACGGGTCTGTGCCATGGAGAATCCCTGAACAGCCTTGGATGTTGGCAACATCAGGGGCGCCTGGTGTGCTGACTCTGGGAGAGATTACATGGAGGCTGGAGCGGAGTGGAGACCTCGCGGCCACGCTCTGTGAACCGGGGAGTTTAGGGATGCACAGGATGTACATTGATAAGCTGCGCTTACAATGTCCTGGGCCAAAGACCTGTCAACTTTGATGAAGTGCTGTCCTTAGAGTGAACTTTGCTAATTATAATATCATAATACTAAAACGCACACCCCTCTCAAAAGCTACCACCCCCCCAAGGTGCGACCCCTCCTCAATGAGTGTGCGCACTGAATTTTTCCTAGTCTGTACCTTTAAACGCGAAGCGAGAGAATTCTGCACCAATCCTGATAAAGGTATGTATGACTAGAGTCACTCAAGCTCCACCTGCGAAGTATAACACTATAAAATAATGTTTTAAGAGCTGGATGTTAGGGAAGATACCATCGTTGTGTACCACTCTAACTTCTGGGATCAGTCGACGGGCTGAGCCTCTCTTCCCCCCCATCGGGACGCCGTTGGGTAAGATTCGAACCCTTGGTCATACCAAGTGCCTCCCCGGGAAACTTAGAAATCTCTATATAGAGTCACTTTATATCTTTTAAGGCGTTTATAGCCAAGTAGTGTCCCTCGTAGTTTTAGCATTTGCACGTGCTTTATAGGTAGTGAATTTATCACCGGCAATCCAAAGAACCTGTATATCTGTTGCTTCAATAAATCGCACTATTGATTGACTCAGCCGTGTGTTCAATAAATCGCACTATTGATTGACTCAGCCGTCTGTGGTCCCTGAACGCGACCGTACCTCTGAGTGCGGCCGTGTTCGTTCAGGAGGTGTCCGGCTGAGCAGGTAGTGTGATGTTAGTAGTGCATCCGGACCCACGATAGTCCAACAAAGGTGTTGGGCGCGACCGAACTACTAACGCTGACTTTGGGCATCACTCAGAACCTAAGCTCAGCCGCCCCCAGTCCCTCTGATATCTGAGGATCGACTGGAAAGCAAGGGGGTTTAGTTTCTGCCAAATTGCTCTGCCTCTTAACGCAACAGGCCCGTGGGTCCTGCTGGACACCAAGCTGAGCAGCAGCCAGCACCGTGCCCTTGGCCAAAGGCGGCGGGCGGCGGTGCCCTGGGCTGCGCTGGGCAAAGCCTTGCCAGCAGCTGGAGGGAGGGGAGCCTTGCCCTCTGCTCAGCGCTGGTGAGGCCATGCCCGCAGTGCTGTGCCCAGGCCCGGGCTCCCCAGGCCGAGAGAGACAGGAGCCCCTCCCCCAGCCCCGCCCCCCAGCCCCCCCCCCGGGCTTGGAATGGCAGCTGTGATGTCGCGGCGCTGGCCCGGCAACGGCCACAGTGCCTGCAGGCACGGCTCTGCCAGCACCCGGCAGCTCCAGGGAGAGACCAGCTCTCACCCAGCGGCACTGCCCAGCACCGGGACCCCCTCAGCAGCCTCACTCCAGCCGGCTGGGAGCTCTCCGGAGCCCCAGCAGCGTGTCTGGCGCGAGGACTCCCCTGGCCCCGGCACGATGGGCCAGCTGAACTGCTGCTACGGCTCCAGGTGGGCTCCCCCCGCGGCTCGGGGACACGCCGGCGCAGCCGGGCCCCGCAGCAGCCGCCTTTCTCACGCCCTTTGCCGCCTGCTCTGCAGGGTCTACCCTGGCCCCGAGCAGCAGTGCGCGCCCGGCCCGGCATCAGCCGAGCCGCTGCTCCACCAGCGCGTGCGGGTGACGCAGGGCCGCGGGACGGGGAAGAGGCACCTCCTCCTCTTCAGCGATGCCTTGATCATCGCCAAGGCCAAGTAAGAGGCGCAGACCCCGGCTGCCTTTCCTCCTAAGGCCTGGCCCCGGCACCGGGGCAGGGACGCCCAAGGAGCAGCCCCAGGCCCCGGCACCCTGCTGCTGGCTGCACCCGTGGCCGTGCGCAGGGCAGGCGGAGGCCAGAGGGCAGCCGCCGGGCTCGGCCACCTCCAGGTCACTCCCTGCCGCTCCTCTCTGCAGACGTGGCAGCGCCCCGCGCCCGCAGCTCTGCCTGGCCCTGCGCCGGCTGTGGGTGCTGAGCGGCGGCAAGGGGGCGGCCGGGGATGCCGCCCAGGAGGAGGAAGACAAGGCCACCACGTCCCTCGTCCTCGCCTGGCCCTACGGCTTCTGCGTTGTCACCTTCTGGTGGGTCTCGGTGCCACGTCCCCCGGCAGGGCCGGGCAGCGCTTCTGTCCGGCCCCACGCCGCTTCCTCCTGCCTCTGCAGCCGTCCCCACGGGGCAGGGCTGTGCCGGCACCCGCCTCTGCCCGCGGGCTGGGCAGCAGCGGGCGCTCAGGCTCTTTCTCCTCTCTTTCCTGCAGCTCCCGCTCGCTGAAGGAGCTCTGGCTCAGCGCGCTCCGTGGGTAAGCCCTGCCTGGCAGAGCAGCTTGGGGGGCCCGTGCTCACAGCACGGGGGAATGCTCTAGCCGTAGCCGTATGATGCGGAAACGCCGCTCCTGAGCTGGGGAGAGCTGCCCCCACGGCTGCGGGCGGCTCTGGAGCGGGCAGAGCTGGCGGAGCTGCTTCACCCAGCCCCGTCCTCCCTCCTTGCCACTGCTCTCCGCTCGACGGCCGGGCGGTGCCCAGCTGCTTCGGGGCAGCTTGGAAGGGCTCCCCGGGCTGGCAGGCGAGGGAAGAGGCAGCTTGAGTCTCACACAGCTCTTTCTCTGCCCCTGCCCCGTGCACAGGCCAGCAGAAGGAGTGGAGGGAGCCCGCGTCACCCAGCTGCCCTCCATCAAGCTCCTGCTGAAGGAGCTGCGCGGCCGCAATGCCGTGAGTCTCCCTCCCGGCCCCGCTCTGCCCCAGGGGCTGCTCCAACCCCGCACCAGCCCCATGGCTTCTCACCTGCTGCTCTTCTCCCCTTGCCCAGGCCAAAACACTCAACGCCAGCAGCCTGGAGAGGCTGGTCGAGGGCCTGGCAGAGGTGAGGAGCCCCCGGGCCGCCATCTCGGCCGTCCCCACATCTCACTCATGGCCCGCGGCCGATGCAGCTCGCCAGGGGCCCTTCGTGCTGCGGGGCTGCTCGCTGAGCGCAGCGCATTTCTTGCAGGCTGGTGCCCAGCAGCGGCCACCTCCCGTCCCCTCCGGCAGCCAAGGTGGACGTGGCCACTCGGACGGTGAGTTTGGAGGAGACGGGGGCAGGACGGCCCCTCTCTCCTGCGCTGGCAGGCGGCAGCCGCGCTGCTCAGGGGCTGCTGCTGCCCTTCCCGCAGGGCACGGCCGCAGAGAGCTGAGCCCCCGGGGCGCCTCGTTCCCCAGCCACGCCTCTCCCTCGCTGTTGGCGGGGACGCCCAGCACGCAGAGGCTCGGGCAGCATTCACCTGGCACTTGCCCTCCATGGCTCTCTGCTCTGTTTTCCCTGGCGGCAGGCGGGACCCGCAGCAGGACGAGGGGGCTGCCCTGGCCCTTTGCGCGGCGAGGGACCTTGGCCGCTGCGGAGGCGCCCGGGCAGTCGGGCTGTGCCGGCAGGGCGGGTCTCTTCGGCCGGCCCCTGGCAGCTCTCTGCAGCCAGGACGGCACGCTGCCCCAGCCCCTCCAGGTAAGCCAGCCTGGCCGGGGGGTGCCCGTGGCGCTGGCTCCTGCGCAGAGGCGCTGTCCCCAGCAGAGGGACCCCGGCTGGGGCTCGGGGACCAAGCCGGCTCCGCCCCACCTCCCCCACCTCCAGCCACCCCTGCGTCCTGCCCTAGTGAAAGCAGAGCCGCCCACGCTCGCTCCTGGCCCGGAGGAAGGCTCACCGGCCCCGGGGCCTGTCCCCAGCCAAGCAACTGTCCTCCTCTGTCCCCCGCAGCTCTTTGAGGAGGAGGAGGATGTGGCTGGGCTTGCCGGCACGTCGGCCAAGGAGTTGCCAGCACCAGAGGTGGAAGCAGAAGCAGCAGCGGTATGTCAGGGCCACAAAGAGGGTGACAGCACTGTCAGAAGTTGAGAGTGCTGCCGCAGGGACAAGCAAGGTCACCCACTAGCCGGCAGCTCTGCAAAGGTGCAGAGGAAGGGTGGTGCAGGATGGCCATGGCGGTTTGTGCGGTGATGCCACCAGAACTGGCTCAGCTGGGCTGAGCAAACCCATCCAAGGGCTGTGCCTTTCCGAGCTAAGGTAGCAATTGGGCAGGAAGGTCCTTGCCACCCGTTAACTTGCACATTTCCATTGCAGGTGCCTCCAGTCCCTCCAGAAAGTGAACACCTGGAGAGCTCCTCTGGGGAGACAAGGTAAAATGAGCTAGGTGTGGTTAAGAGCAGAATTGGTTCACGTTTATCATGGCTTGACCTGTCTAACAATACATTGAATGGAAAGTTTGCCAGGCTCGAGAAGAGCAACCTGTGAAGAGGGGAGCAACGGGCTACTGGACAGCGAGAGGAGCAAGTTGGGAGCAGAGCTCTGCGGGATGGGCAACTGAGGACATCCAGGCAGGCAAGAAGAACGAGGAGCCCAGGTGTGTAGCAGGCTCTGCTGCCCATCTTTCAAAGCTCCGAACACTGCTCCGACTATGGGCAATATTTCTGAGGTGCGCAGAGATGGCACCGGGCAGGAAGCCCGCAGCTGCCCGTGGGAGAGCGTGTCTGTCAGGAGGAACATATCACTCCAGCGTTGGCAGCTCTCCTTCGGCACTTGTGGCAGCTCTGTTTGTGCAAGGCTGAGCAACACCCCAGCAGAGTCACAAGGCTCATAGCAATTTTTTGAGCTCTTTGACCCGCTGCCTACAGAAAGAGGCAAAGTCTCCCTTTTCTGTTCATGTCAGCTGGCAAGCCCAGCACTGGCTGCTGGTGTCTGAATCCCAAAGACGCAGCAAGGAGCTGTGTCACGTAGCTGTAGACCCTGAGGTACTGGCACTTCGTAAAAAGCTCACGTTGCACCTGAGACAATTGAGGGAAGAAGAAAACAACCAAACAATACCAAAGCAGCGTGTTTTGCCTTCAAGCCTGGCTTTCTAGCAAGGGACAGTGAGGCGTGCTGCTGCTCGGCTTTTGGAAAGGACCACAGCACAGCTGCCCTGCCCAGCTCTGCTGCCTAGCAAAGCAGTGCTGCACATCTCTGTCAACTTGCAGAGCTCTGAGGGTGTCACACGTGTGGAGAAGGGGACAAAGCCGTGCCGTAGCCACTGCCAGGGACGGTTCCCTCTCGTGTGCCAGGAGCTGCCCCTTGGACAGCACACTGCCCAAAGAACAGGGCACAAAGTCGTGCCTCTTCCTGCCTTCATGGTTTCATCAGCACTTTGGACTCTCTTCTTGCAGGTGCCGATTTTTTTCTGCTGCCTGGATTGCCCGCATGAGCTCTGCTGCCTGGGCTTTGAGGGGCGCGATGCAGCCCCAGCACCACCTCGGCGGAGGCGAGGAGGGAGGCACCGCGCCCTTCTGCTCCGGCCGGCACATTTCACTCGGGCACCGCGACGCCGGAGCAGCCCCGCACCGCCCTCAGACCCAGCCCAGCCCTGGCGGGAGGCCTTGCTGGCTCACTCCTCGGCTCCGTCAGCAAAAGCCCACCAGCCGGCACAGCTGCCCCCGTGGGGAGCTGGCATGTCACCTGCAGATTCCATGGGGCGTGCTGGGCGTGGAGGTGTATATCATCTGAGAGGGACACGAGGGACACGCTGGACAGCATGTTCCAGACTATAAAACCCTCCAGGTTTTCTTTGCCGCTACTCATTCTTGGCAGAGAGACGCTGCACCACCTTGCTGCATACAAGAAGGGAGCACCCATTGCTGCCCTTTGGTCGGTGCAAGTCCTTGTATGCAGCACACAGCACAATACCCTTTCTTAGTATTCTTGATCAAACATGACTGGCTTGCAGGTTCCATTAGCTGAGTTAACTCCAGGTTAGCTACAGCAAAAACTCCGCTCTTACTTCTCCGACCCATCAGCGCTCTCTGGACCGACGCAAACACCCCCCTTTCTGTCAATCAGAACTGGAGTGGTGATGCTTTGCTTTCAGCCACAACACGTGCCTGTGCCTAGGGACTGATGGGAAGGAGGAGTTAAAAAAGCCAGCTTACATGGTGCCCCAAATCCCAGCCACCCTCCAGGACCGGAAAAAAACTGGACACACCCCCATATTTATTCTAGCCATTCTGTAGCCAGCACAGTCATTTCAGTGTCGATTCTGGTTGATTCTGCAGCTTTATAACAGTTGAAACACCCAGCTCATCAAGGCGGCTGATCTAGAAGGCAGGGGATCTGAACTGGCCCCAACTACCTATGATGTGACAGTGTCCATAACTCGGGTTAATCACAGGTTGTCCTGTGACATAAGGATGTAGCGCTCTTTCACCTTTCTCCTTTGAAGCTTTGGGGTTTGTGCACGGGAGCCTTATGTACCTTTCTCTTCAGAGTTGCTCATCGTTTCAGCATTGTTTCTGATGAGGAAAACATCCTTTCTGTGTAGATGTTAATTTATGTACATTTAATAAACAGCATGGTATCCTATACTACCAATGATCTTTTTTTCAGACTAATGAAAAGTTCAAGACAAAAGCATGCTTTGTGTCTGCAAAGAAAAGTATCTGTAACTGTATTAAAAAGCTGCGGTTGTTTCACTCCTGGATGTTTGTAGCTATAGCAGAAACAGAGCTGCTGGCTGCCTTACTGCGAGATCCACAGGACACCAGTCTTCTCCTGAAGGCTTTCTACCAGCGTAATACTGTTTGAGTTGCCACTCCATTAAAACAGGACTTGTTCACTAATTGGTTCCTACATGAAAACCCGAGGACAGAAACTCGATCCTGGTTGGCAATGTCAAAAGCAGCATGAGGCGAGGCTGCCCAAAGCCTGGCTGCTGCGCTTGGAGGAAATGTGCCTTGAGTCCCGATGGGCAGACAGGGCACGCCTCTGCAAGTCTGCTTCGCAACACAGCACGACGCAACAGACCTGTGTACAAAGAGCATTAACATCATCACAGGTACAGCCAGTCACAAGGTGGGCAATGCCCGAGTGAAGGCTGCCAGCTGTCCTGCTGGCCGGCTCTGTCCTTCACGGCTGCAGACTCCCTTTCCCAGGCACTCACTGAGCCAGGGGCTGGCTTCGCACTCGGAAAGCACGTAGCCCATGCAGCAGCTCACTCCACTGCTCACCGTGGTTCCCCATGGCTGCTTATCTACCCAAGAGATCTCTTAGTCCCTCCTGTTTGTGTATGGAGAAGGACTCGTAGGAGATGGGATAACAGTGATCACCAAACAGGGGAGTTGAAACTTTTGAGTGTAATGAGATACAGCTCAGAGGAGTTGCTACCTTGCTTTTCAGGAGAGCAAACTTGAAGCTACTCAGAGAGCTAGTCTGCAGTGTCCCCTACGAAGCTGCTTTGGAGGGCTCAGGGCTCAGAGAGCAGCTTAGTTTTTCAGAACCACCTTCTGCAAGCACGGGAGCAGGCAATCTGGTGGAGTCTGAAGTCAAACAAGAGGGGCAGAAGACCAGCTTGGCTGAACAGGGACCTCCTTTTTCAACTCAGGTGGAAAAAGGAATGTTATGATCCCTGGGACCAAGGTCCGGCTTGGCAGGAAGATCACAGAGCTGGAGTTCATACGTGTCAGGAGAGAACAGAAAAGGGCAAAGCTCAGCTAGAGTTGAAATTGGCCAGTGTTGTGTCGGGCTATAAAAAGGGCTTTTTACAGTACGTTCATAGCAATCGCTCATTGAGCACGGCCAGGGACTCTCTGAGGAGGAGGAGGATGCGGCTGGGCTTGCCGGTGCATCGGCCACAGAGCCGCCAGCACCAGGGGCAGAAGCAGAAAGCGCAGAGGTCTGTGAGGTGCACAGAGAGCGGGGGCTGCGCAAACCCCTCCGAGCGTATGGCGGGATACGTTGTATCGCGTGATACGTTGTATGACGTTGGCGGTTTTGGGGGGTAACTATGTACGTACTGTAGGGACACATGCTTTCTTACGGGATGAAAAGATGTAATGTTGTCGTGGTTTAGCCCCAGCCGGCAACTAAGCACCACGCAGCCGCTCGCTCACTCCCCCTCCCACAGTAGGGTGGGGGAGAGAATTAGGAAAAAAACCTCGTGGGTTGAGATAAACACGGTTTAATAGGACAGAAAGAAAGAAGGAAACAACAATGATAATACCAACACAGGAATGTACAAGAACAAGTGATGCCCAATACAGCAATCGCTCACCACCCGGCGATCGACAGCCCGTCCCCGAGCAGCGATTTCCGCCCCCCGGCCAACTCCAGTTTATGTACTGGGCATCACGTCGGATGGTAGGGAATATCTCTTTGGCCAGTCTGGGTCAGCTGTCCCGGCTGTGTCCCCTCCCAGCTCCCCGTGCACCCCCAACCTCCTTGCTAGCAGGCCAGCACAAGAAGCTGGACTGTCCTTGACTGCTCAGCAACAACCCAAAACATCAGCACATTATCAACAGTTTCTCATCCCAAATCCAAAACACAGTGTCACACTGACTTCTGTGAAGAAAACCAGCTCTATCCTGGCTGAAACCAGGACACAGGGGATAAGGGAAGAGGTTCCCCGAGGGCAAAACATTACTAAAGCATTTAATGAACAACAAGGGAAAGACGAATCTCCAACAGAATGGTTGGAGAGGTTGAGGAAAAACCTACAAATGTACTCTGGAATTGATCCGAATACAGTGGCTGGGACCGCACTCCTTAGAACACAATTTGTAGCTAAATCCTGGGGGCATATAAGAAGGAAATTAGAAAAATTGGAAGATTGGCAAGAAAGAAGATTAGAGGAGTTACTTAGAGAAGCCCAGAAAGTCTATGTTAGGAGGGACGAAGAAAAACAAAAAGCAAAAGCAAAAATTTTTGTACGTGTCAGTAGTAGGAGCAAAAGGAGAGCCTTTTAAAGTAAATATATTGAAAGATGTAGAAGTAGAAACAGAAAAGAAAATTTGTCTTAATGATTTACTTTTGCTCCCTGAAGCGGAATACAATTTATTAGGAAGGGATTTGATTTTGAAGTTAAACTTGAGCATTCAGAGTCAAGGGGACAAATTGCAGATTAAATTATACACTTTAACACAAGAGGATGAAGAAGCTATTAACCCCTCAGTGTGGTATAAGGAAGGGGAAACTGGAAAGATAAAAATGGACCCCATAAGCGTTCAAATAACAGATCCGCACCGCCCAATTAGAATCAAGCAATACCCTATACCTATGGAGGGTCGAAAAGGATTAAAAGGATATTTACCCTGAAGCTAAATAAATGGAGACATAGAAAGTTATTAATGTGACTGGGTGCGGGACAGAGGAGGAGATAAAAAACAGGGGCAAGGAATCGGGTAGAGGGACGGAAGGACGTTTTAAGAAGCGGCAGGCTACGAGAAAAGCAGGAAAGAATTAAAAAATAGGAACAGGAATGAGGATAGAAGGAAATACTGAAACAAAATTTAAAAAGGGACAGGGTATACGGAAAAAAGGGAGGAGTTAAAAGTACGGGAAAGGGAAGCTGGATAAAGGGAATCGTTGAAGGAGAAATTAGGTAGCAGTGGGGTGCAAGAAATACAAGGGGAGGGGCGGGGAACCAAAAAAAAAAACCCCAAACAAAAAAACGGAGAAAGGGAGCCAGGTAGAGGGAGACGTAGAAGAACTTTTAAAAAGCAACCGGGTACGAGAGACACGGACAGGAATTAAAACGCAGGGACGGGGAGACGGACAGAGGACAAGGCAGAAAGGAAAAAGAAGTGGCGGTCAGGTATGAGAAACACGGGAATATTAAACAAACAGGGAGATGGCTAGAAGGAACCGCAATGAGAAAATGTTAAAAGTAACAGGGTACAAGAACCACAGGAAATAATGAAAAAATAGGGACGGGGAGATGCACAGAAGGAAACATAGGATGAAAGTTTTTTCAGCGCCGGGGTGCAGGACAGAGGGAGGAAATAAAACACAGAGACAGGGTGCCGGAGGGAGGGAACTGTAGCGCGAGAAATTAAAATGCAGCAGGGTACAAGAAACACAAGTAAGCATTAAAAAACGGGGAGAGGGAGCCGCAGAGAGGGAAACGTGGGAAAAAATTAATAGGTGAAATGGTACAGGGCAGAGTCGGCAGATGAGCAGTAAGTTTCGGGGAGCCAACAAACAAGGGATTCTAAAGCAGTTCCAAGAGCTAATCCCAGGAAACCCAGGATTAAAGTTCTCAGTTTCATATTTCACGTCCAAAATATGTAGAACTTTGACAGAGATGACATCGTGTTTTCCTTAAACCAGCTGATTGCAAACTGCTGCGCTGGGCGAGAACACCATAAACAGTTTAAGACGAACGGCCACGCTCCTAAGTAAAACAATAAACCCAGCGCACGGGAGCCGCGCAGCCTCTGCTTTGGCCTTCGCCTCTCGCCATCCGCCGCCAAAGCTGCTGCCGCATCCTGCGCGCCACGCGTAGCAGGTTTCCAGCCACGGCCTGAAAGGCGGTAAGGGTAAAATACGAGAAAATGTGCCATTACGCTCTGCAGTTACGGTTAATTCAGGTCCTGTTTCACAGTCCGGTTACGGAACGTGAGGTCGCTCGCAGGAAGCGTCGTGGCGGAAATCAGAGGGGTGCCGAGGCGGCCGGAGAGACGGCAGAAGGCTGGAGGGC
The DNA here is from genome assembly GCF_964289735.1 of Phaethon aethereus. Taxonomy (NCBI): domain Eukaryota; kingdom Metazoa; phylum Chordata; class Aves; order Phaethontiformes; family Phaethontidae; genus Phaethon; species Phaethon aethereus. The sequence continues at coordinate 20,165 of NW_028114095.1, read as the reverse complement.
ACAGAGGTACTCGGGAGGGGATCTGAACGGAGCACAGGCGGCGTCGGGGAGACGCTGGCCGACGGGAGGCGAGCAAGATGGAGGAGAGGACAGAAAGACCGCTCTGAGGAAGAGGGATGGCCCGAGGAGATGTTCTGACAAACCGAGAGGGGTACAAATCACGCTCCAGAGATAACAGCGCGCCAAGGAGACCCCGTAAAACCCCGGAATGGGGGGGGGGGGGAGGAGGGGGTAAGGGAGACGCGCCAGGGAAATCTAAAAAGCGACGGGGTGTGTGACAAACAGAAAGAATTGGAAAAGAATAGACATCTTGATAAAAGCAAATATAGAAAGAGAATTTAAAAAGAAAAAAAGGGTATGAGGCAGGGGAGGAAAAAACTAACAAATAGGGAGAGAAGACCAGATAAAAGTAGACAAAAAATTATCAAAAGCGAAGGTGTTAAAGAAGGAGAAACTTGGCAATGGGGCAGCAGAAGAAATCAACAAAGGCAGAAAGCAAATTTAAATAGTGACAGGGTATAGCAGAGGCGGGAATGAAATAAAGACAGTGAACTGGATGAAAACAGATAGGGAAAAAAAATTCAGAAGTGATTTCACACAGGATAGCCAGGAAGTAATAAAAACGTAGGGTTAGCCGTCTCCATAAAAGCAGACACAGAAAATTTAAAAAACGATGAGGTAGAGGACAGACAGGAAAAGAGTAAATAATCGGGACAGAAAACCAGGTTAAAGTAAGCATAAAAACATAAGTTCCTCACCGTTCCTGGAGGTATTTAAAAGGCGCGTGGATGTGGCACTTAAGGCCACGGTTTAGTGGTGGACTTGGCCGTGTTAGGTTTACGGCTGGGCCCGATGATCTTAAGTGTCTTTTCCATCCTAAATGATTCTGTTATTCGAAAATGAAGACGTTAAGACGGGGAAAAAAAGTTAAAATAGGGAAAAAACCTGAATAGGCAAAGACATAGCAAGAAAATTTCACAAGCAACAAGGTATGGGACACACTAGAATGAGCTAAAAAAATGAAGCTGCTGAAGTGGATAAAAACAGACGAGGAAAGAAAATCTAAACGTGAGGGGGTACAGGAGAGACAGGAACCAACTGAAAAAAAGGGAGCTACATCCTAATAAAAGTAGATTTAGAACGAACATGTTAGAAGTGGCAAGTTACAGGAAACGGGAAAAAAAAATGTAGGGATAGAAAATGAGATAAAAGTACACCGAGAAACAAAATTTCAAACCAAAAAGAACGATGACTAAAAAAATTGAAAAATGGGGACAGCGAACCACATAAAAGTAGACGCAGAAAGGAAATACAAAAAGCGGTGCCCTTAGGAAAAAATAAGAGAAAATAACTAATAAGTAACGACAGCGGACGAGATAAAAGTAGAAAATTTGAAAAGCAATGGGGATCAAGGACTTTAATTAAAGACAGCGATGGTGAACTAAAATGGAGATGTAGAAGGGAAACTGAAGAAGTCTTAGGATCACGTCAGCAAGCTTAATGTTTTCCTTGGGCGGTCAGAAGTCCCCGTTCCTTCCGGATAGCCCCACGGGCATGAACTACACCCAAGGCGTATTTTGAATTTGTCCGGGTGTTCGCTCGCAGTCCTTCAACAAGCTCTCACTAAAGCAATTCATTCGGCTCGTTGTGCGGATGTACCCTCAGGGAGTGACTTTGCTTCCAGCACTCGCTCTGCGGTGGTCACGGCATACCCCGCCATACCCCGCCATTCGAGCTCCATCCTTGGCTGACAGTAGGCACACCGATCTTTCGGGAGGGGTTGACTTCCCCGAGACGGGGCACTTGGGCTACTTCTCATGGCTCCTCGCCTCCCATTAGTGGTGTTTCCCGGTGGGTTCCCAGAGGTTACCTGGCCCCTGCGGTGCGCAAAGCAGCCGCTGTAGCGCTGGCAATTGTTTTGCCCATTCCCCCCCCCCGCCTGTCCCTATTCCGACACACTTGCCAAGCAGTCGCCAGCAATTTCTCTAAATCTCTCACATCTGTTCCTTGCACTTGCTGTAACTTTTTCTTGACATCATCCATCAGCTGTCCCAGAACCAGGAATAACAACTGACCCTTTCCCTCCCGAGAGGTACGGTTTAAAGGAGTATATTTCTGCATCCCTTCTTTTAATCGGTTCAAAAAATCAGTAGGGGATTCTTTTCTATCTATCTAGTTTAATTTCATACAATTTAGACCAATTTACTGATTTTGGGACAGCACTTCTTATTCCAGAAGCCATTCGTTCCCTGTACCACGGTACTAAGTCCCGGGCTCCTGGCTGGTTAGGGCCCCGACCGGGACTGGTAATGGGAACATGGTTATCCACTGTTCCCGGCAGAGTTCCAGCCAAAACCAGAGCCTGGACTTGAGGGTCTGGCCACCCTCACAACACTCTGCTTTTCTGCCTCGCTGAACACCGCATCCGACATTGCACGCACATCCTCGCAATCGGGGTCAAACAATCCTTTAATCTCCCATTCTGTCAACCTTTAAACATCTTTGTCCAATGCCACAAGGCGAGCAACATCTTTTTTGCTTCCTATTTTGCTTATTGTTTGTCTTTTTCTATCGCCAGGACCATAGGGTCCTGGGGTGCTGAATTGATTCCACGTTCTTTCTGCCATTCAGGGTGGTTTCGTAGAGTGAAAAACATACGTATCTGCATAAAGCACTTCATCCCATTTTCCTTCTCCCTGAAGGAAGAGCATTAAATTGTACTATTACACTAAATGTATAATACCTATTATAACGTGTGTAGTATTATATTACAATTATATGTACCTTAATGTAATAATGTATTCTATTTTAATGTCCTGTTAAAGGGCCGTTTTTCTCCACCATCTGGCTTCTAGAGAGGCCACCACTGATTACAATGCTTAATTAAAGTTTTCCTATCGACACTGCCTCCCGGCACTCCCCCCGGATCTCTCCAGTGCTGCAAAACACATCCCAGTGGGCTTTTCTTTAGAATTCCGCCACTCTGTGACTCTCCCATATCTGATGCAAATTTTACCGTTAATAACCAAAATCCAATAAATGACAAACCAATAACCAATACCCGAAATGCATTAGCCAAAAGTCAGGTAACAGTTAACCGGACCTCCAAATGGGGACGCAGCCCCTCCAAACGGGGAAGTTAATCCCCTACCATATGGGACACAAGTCCCCCAGAGGTACACCTGTAAGGTGCTAGCGAGCCGCTATACGCCGACCCGTGTGCACGTCTGCACGTCTTAAAGACGGTCCCAAATTGATCGATCGTTACCAATTCAGGATTTAAGGATGTCTTCTTGCCAGAGGGTCTTTGTCTGTCCCCGCGGTGATCCGACTGCGAACGGGGGTCTCTCCGGAAAAGATCTCCGGGGGCAAACCCAAGAGAGTCCCAGACTCATCGGGTCCCGCAGCCGAACAGAGGATGTCCCTCCCACCTGGGTCACCAAATGATTCACAAAAGTTACAGAAATTTAAACTCAGTAACACCAAAGTGTCATTAAGCAGACGCCTTTATTGCCACGCCGGACGCCTGGGGGATATCTCCTCCCAACGCGCGCACGCGGAAGCAAAACTTCATCCTTTATATACCTGAAAGACGTGAATATTCGCACGTGTCCTGAGAAATCTCCGCCTCCTCGCTTATCTGCCACGTTTACATAACGCTGGTGTTGCAAAACTACCCTACGCGTGCGCAGGCGTCTCGGGCGGTCGTCGGTGGTCGTTTGGGGAGTTAGCCCCCTCCTTCTTTTTCCCTTTTATGGTCACAGGTCTCCTGAGGATAGTTCCTTCTCCTTGGATGTTTTCCCCTTCTGTTCTTCAGCCAAGCGGTTCCGTCTTACCATCCGTGTTTGAGCACTCCTGCTAGGACGTTTCTGTGCTCAAGGTGAAGGTATCTCCTCTGCACTCATCAATTTCTCAGTCCTTGCTCTTAACTCTTCTCCTCTTGGTTCTCTCCACCTGTCTTCTCCGTTTCTACTTGTGTTTTAATTTTCATCAGGGCTGCTTTCCTCCTGATGAACTGTTTACATATAGGTACAGTGTTGGCACTGAGGCAAATACAGCCTAAGGACTATGAGAATAGGCCGTTAAACATAATGCCACGGTTGCTAGGCTAAAGAAGTCTATACTAAAGTTAAACTAATCACGAAATCAATAACCTTCCAGAAAGTACATCTCTTCAGAAATTTGTAAAACTGACAGTTGATTAGTTACACATGCTACAACCTTCTAATTGTTTTAGATCCTTGTTTCAGAGGGCGCTAAGGGAAGGGAAGAAGTCAGTTAAAAAATAAGGGTAGGCAAATAAGGACCGCGAATGAGAGAAAAGGCGGCAGAAAATTTTAAAAGCAATGGTGATTACGGCAAAAGGAAAAATATTAAGAGGCAGGGATGGCGAACTAAAACGGAGACGTAGATAGAAAATCTAACAAGTGAAGCCACTAAGGGAATACCAGAAACAATCAAATACAAAGGGATACTGAAAAGTCGGCCAGAAAACCCTCTAACACTTAGTTTGAAGCTTTAGAAGGCGGGCATTCCTTACGGCAGCGCTGGGGATCGCTCCACCACGAGTGCTCCGACGGGTTAGTAAAGCACATCAGTTCATATGCAGAAAAGTCATACGTGTCATCAGATCCCCCAAGAAGGGCAGTCATATGGTGAGGAGTCCCCGGAATTCGTTGACATAGTCCAAGCATGCGCAGTAAAATTAGGGTTAGGGTCTTTTCACCCTCAGGTGGTCGTCCACAGTCTTCCTCACGCAGTCTGCCAGTTGAACCTGGGGCTTCCTTTGTCCATATCTACTCATCGAATTAGCTCCTCGGTCTTTCGGCCTCAGGACGGCACAAGGAGGTCAATTTAACCTGGTAGCAGTGATTTCCACGGGAAGCCTAAGGAGCTTGCTTTGTGTTATCCGTGAGTTTACACGGGAAGCCTAACAAGCTTGCTCATGGTCTGTTTGATCTTGTCGGGCAAGAAGTGACATGTTTAAGGTCTCAGCCAGTGATTTTACTTAAAAGAGTAAGTAAAGACGGAGAGGGGGAGACGGACAGGGAGACAGGGAGAAAGAGTAAAACAGCGATGGGCTTCAAGAGGGAGAGAGAGAAGAATTAAAAGATCCTGGCAGGGAGCCGGACAGGGCAAGACGGCAAAAGAAATGAAACTGCAGCGTGGCTCAGGGCTGACAAGGACAAAATTGCAAAACAGGGACAGGGAGCAGGATAGCGGGAGACAGAGGAAGAAAGAGACTTGTGCTGTGCTACAGGGCCGAGAAGGAAGACCTTGAACATCAGCCAGAGACTAGAGAACAGAGTGGAAGGAAGGCAAAAACGGTGGCTGGGAGCCGGACAGAGAGAGACTGTGAAAGAAAAGAGTAGCAACACGCTACATTGCAGAGGGAGGAATGGAAAAGCAGGGACAGGGAGCCAGACTGAGAGAGGCAGAGGAAGGAAAAATAGCCACAAGCTACAGAGCAGGGAGAGAGAGGACCTAAAAGATGAGGACGGGGAGCTGGTCAGAGTGAGATGGAGAAAGGAGGTATGGGCGGGGGGTGGGGGGGGGGAACCACATCAGCGTGGGAAAGAGGGGGGGGCCAGGGGAGAGGCAGTGAGGGCCCGGGATGCAGAATAGGGGCACAGGGCCCCGAGGGCCTGGGACTCACCACAGCTTTCACTCCCTGCACTGCTGGGAGAGTTCGCCAGTTCAGACGCTTCTTCCTCCTCCTCCTCCTCTCCTCCCTTCGCCTTCTGTAACTCCTGTCGCTTGGCTGTCCTCCACCTAAGAGAATACCAGGGTGTCTTACAGCTCGTACAAGACGGGGCTCCCTACACACGTAGCCTCGCTCGTGCGCTACGCGGCCGCCTTTGGTGACGCGTACAGACCCTGCATGTCGATGGTGTGGCCTGCTGCGGACTACGAAGAGGGATCCTACCTCACCTGGAGGGGCTGGCTCGCTCTTCCCTGCAGCAGGAGGCAGCTGCCGGCCGGCCGGCCTTCGGTTTCTTCTTCCTCTTTACCGTTCTCTGGCCTCTCCAGCTCTGGCCGTGGCAGCTCCCGCCCAGGGCCGGCAAGCGCTCCGCCTGTCCCTTCCTGCAGCCGTGCCACGAGGAGAGCGAGGCTGGGCAGAGACAACCCACGCGAGCCCGAGGCGGGTGCGGTCAGCGGCATCCCCCCCCAGCGCGGCCCCTGGCAGAGGGAAAGAAGCAGCAGCGACCCTTATTACCGTAGTTCCCCCCTGGCCGAAGCCTCTCCTTCCGCGGGGGCCGCCGGAGACGCCGCTCTGCCCCTGCACCGCTGCCAACGGCGTCCGCTTTCACGGAGAACCCAGCGCACGCGAGGCCCGGCTTGCCGCCTCTGCGACAGGGCCCGGGGCCGGCCCGGGGCTACGGGACGGGCTTCAGGGGAGGGGCTGGAGCTGGGGGCAGCTGCGCGGGGCCAGGAGAAGCGAGCGGGGGGGCTCTGACGAGTTGGGAGGCGCCCGGCGTCCGCGTGGGGGGTGTCCGCCTCCCTCCCCCCTCCCAGAGCCCCGGTAATTCCCCGGGGCTGCCCCGACCCGACTCGCCTCCAGCGGGCCGGCAGCCGGTCGCAGCGGGCGGCTCGAAGTTCCTCGCCCCGCCACACGCGGGCGGCCGGTGCGCAGGAGACGCCCCGCACCCGCCCCAGGGGCTCGCTCGCCTCACCGGTGGTCCCGGCCCTTCACGCCCCGCCGGGAACTGGACCCCGCTGCGCCGCCATGCTGCTCCCGCGCACCGCGCATGCGCCGGACGCCGGCGGCGCGCCGCAGGGGCGAGGGGCGGTGCGCGAACGCCGGGCTGCAGTAGCAGCGAGCACCCGGCGGCCGTGCCTCATTTTGCAGGGCGAGCACCCGCCCACGTTGCGCACATGGGGCGGCAACGGCGCGACCTTACCGGGAAGTAGCAAGGAGCGCGCAGGGACCGCAGAACGGCATCGCGGTTACCGGCGGCCGGCAGCGTGGGTCACTGAGGCGCCGCCGCGCATGCGCGGATTCCGAGCTGCGGCGAGGTTCCCCACCGCGCATGCGTGCCTCCCGAGCTGCGGCAATGCGCCCATCGCGCATGCGCAGCTTCTGAGCGACGAGGTGCTGTACCGCGCATGCGCGGCTGCCGAGCTGCAGTACCTAATTTTGGTCACAGGGCGGCAGCACTGAGGGCGGCGAGGAGGCACGCCACCACGCATGCCCGGGAACCCGCGTCGCAAAAACTACATCTCCCGGCATGCACTAGCAAGCACAGCATGACCGCCCGGAAGACCACGCTTCCCGGCATGGCGGGGAACGAACATGGCCGAGAGCAAACCCCGTGCCTCAGGACTTCGGCTCCCGCCATGCCGCGAGACGCAGCCTGTCCTGCTGGCTCACCCTGCGAGGACACCGTCTTCCACCCCCCCCATCCCCCATCCCCGCCGAGACGCGAGCGCTCACCCGCCCTCTGCAGCGTAGTTCCGGGTGGACCCCTCCGCCGGCTCGCACACCCCTCTGCTCCGTGCCTCCGACGCGGACCCCGCCGCCCTGCCTCCGGTCGATCGGGCGGCCCCACTCACCTTCTTTCTCGCTGCAGCCGCAGCCCGGTCAGGCCGGGCGACCGCTCCACCCTTGGCTCCCCCCGGCCCCTCCACGGCCACCGGGAGTAGGGCAGCAGCAGCACCAGCCCCTCCGCCGGCAGCCACCCCTGTGCAGGGAGCGTCCGTCCCCACCGGCCTCACCGCCCGCACCTGGGGCTCCTCCAGCCCCGGCCCACAGCTGGAGCCCAGCTGGAACAGGGGGCCAGCGCCCGACCCCCACCCCAGGGCATCCCCTCCTGCCCCGAGCTCCGGCACAGCCCCTCACCCGGGGCAAAGCGAGGGCGAACGCAGCCGCGAGGGCAAAAGAGGCGGCGCATGACAAGGCCCGGGAGCGGGGCTGCCCCGGGGCTCGGGGCCTGCCCCGGGGACACCCCGGCAGTCCTTCCCGGAGCCGCGCTCCTCGGTGCGGCAGGGAACAGGCGGGCGGGCGGCTCCCGGAGCCATGGGCTGCTGGGCAGGGGGAGGCCGCCGAAAACGAGGTGTGAGGCACGGGACGCTACAAGAGAGGAGACCGGGGGCAGGGAGTCAGACCAGGAGAGAGGGAGAGACAAAAAAGTGGCAACCGAGCCGAAAGGAGGAATGAAACAATGGGGAGCCAGGACAGTGAAACACGGAGGTAAGGGGCGGGGAACACGGCCAAAACAACCCCCATATCTGCACCGTACAGGGAGCTGGGGAAAAAAGAGAGCTGGAGAGCAACAAGAAGAGCAATGAGCATGGAAAGAAGGGGGTGCATGGGTGGTGGGAGTCCAAAATAGGGTCATCGGGGAGCCAGAGACAGCGAGAGGGAGAACGGACAAAAGCGACAGGCGCTGCAGGGGGGAGAGGGAGGAATGAATGAGCAGGGACAGCCAGCCAGCCAGCGACGGAGAAAGGCAAGAGACCGCACGGGCGACAGCGCGGAGAGGGAGGAATTAAAAGCGAGGGACAGATTGCTGGGAAAGCAGAGGCAGAGAATGGAACAGAATCAGAGCGTGCTACAGGGCCAAGAAGGAAGAAACAGGGACAGGGAGCCAGGGAAAGAAAAAGTACTGAGGAGCTACAAGACAGACAGGGAGAAATGAAAAAACAGGGTTCCGGAGCCCGGCAGAGAGAGAGCTGGTGAAATTTTTTTACTCCCCAATTGCAGTTACAAATTCAGAAAAAAAAAAGAAATATAGGAACACACTCACATAAAACTTTCCTCGCGTTTGGTTCCTTCCACGGTATTCGTCATGCATTCAAAATCAAGGTGCATTGCTGTACAAAGCAATGTATCACTTCTCTACGTTATTCACAGGCAGCACAGAAGTTAAAATTCAACGCAAGAGTTCTGCAAGGACACAAAAGGGAAAAAACACGTGCCATCTAGTTTCCTGCCCACTGAGAAATTGGAAAGCAGCTTAAAAAAGGCAAGACGTACAAAAAAAGATCCCCGGCATTAAGGACTCTATTGTCTTGGTTAATATTGGTAACTATTGCTTGGATTTCTTTGTAAAAAGAAACACAAAGGGATTAGACTATAATCAATGAGAATTAAGCCAGCACAGCAAAAACCCAAACAAACCCAACACATAAACAACATTAACTCCTCAGAAATACCTTCCAAACATTTCTTTAGAATAAAAACAGGGAACATGCAGCTACTGGAGACTTCAATATTTATGTCTTTCTGTGACTCTCCACACCTACATTTGGGGAGAAGACTATAAAACAAGTTCACAGTGCATGAGGTCTTTTAAACTAAAAAAGGGATTAAACTTATGAGAAGTATTTTACTTCTAGAGCTTCACTTGTTCTCTTTGCATTATCATGGGACCCACAGAAGGCAAGCCTAAAAAACTTGTGGAAAATTAGTTACATGAATTATGAAGAGGGCCAAGAATCTCTCAATTTTAAACCTACCTCGGGCAAACGATTCTGCCAGCAACTTTTCCAGACTCTGGGATTTTCCTGCTTTCCGTATTTCTGAAAAGATGGTGGGGGAAGCTACCATGCTTGTATAACCTTTGAAGCTGTTAGCATTTCTGCAAAACATGAAACGTTCTTACAGACTGAGCATGCAACAGGGAAAGTTTTACAGACATCCCTTTGTTCTACGCACAACGCCATACTTCTCTCAAAACTGGTAGCCAAGGAGGGAAGGTTTTGAACTCTTTTATGTTTACCTGAATTGTACTGCATAAATATGATGTCTTTTTTTAAGTGCTGCAAATTCCTCTTCATTTTCTGGGATTGCTTCCTATGAATATAGACCATGTTTTAATCAGGCATTGCTACCTAACAATTCCAGACACTTGCTAGCTCATTGCTTGACAAATGCATATACTCTGAATACTGAGATATCAAGTTTGGCCTGAAGTTTGGTGTCCATCATGACAGGCCACAATTTAAGCATAATAGAAGGCGACCAAATCTGTTCAGAACGTACTACAGGTTTTCACTTTGCAAATCATAATAGTTTTGGTATTTCCTTGAATGCTCAGCTCTTTATGACAAATGACTATGGATGGACAAAAAAAACCAAACCAAAAAACCCAATCACAAAAATTTTCTCCCAAGCTTCTTGATTCTAAAACAAATCTAAAAATTACAATGTGCCCTAAACCAAACCCTGAACTCACAAAGAAAGCAAAGAACAAATATGAGCTGCATTATAAAAATCTCAATTTTTATGCCAGTCTCATGATTACAGTAGGCACTGTATGGACGGTCCCATATCTTCCTGCACAAGGAAGAAAACTGCCTCTAGGACTGTCCCTACAGCTTTACAAGCCCCACTCCGAGAGGCAGTGGGACCTGATGGAGGAACAATGATGATTAAGGTGCCCTTTTCCACCACTGATCTAGGAGAATGGAGAAAAGTTGCAAGAGACTATAGAAGCGACCCGGTGAGTGTTACTAAGCATTTTCAGTTCATGGTAAAACAACATAATGCAGACTGGAAAGGTATACAGTTGCTCTTAGAGTATATGACAGAAACAGAAAAGCAATTAATTTTGAAAACAGCAGAGAATTTAGCTGAAGACCATTACAAGATCACGGGGGGGGGGTGTCAAAGAATATTTCCCCTCCGAGACCCAAAATGGGACGCTAATAAATCTGCCCATATGGAGAGGCTACAGGAATATCAAGACTGGATTTTGAAGGGAATGGAAAGGGCTATTCCCAAAACCACAAACTGGTCAGCTCTATATGCAGTTAAACAAGGTCCTTCTGAGTCCCCATCCGAGTTCCTGGATCGATTGAGGGATGTAATGTGCCGTAGCACACCGCTGGATCCTGGGTCAGAGGTAGGAATACAACAAATAGTCTCCCTGTTCTTGGGTCAGTCTACGGGGGACATTAGGCACAAACTCCAGAAGCTGCGCCCTACAGAAGGTAGAAATCTGGAAGTGTTGCTGGGTGAAGCGTGGAGAGTATTTAGTAATAGAGAGGAAGAATATAGACAAGGGCAAAGAGGAAGGATAGCAGTTGTCAGGGAAGAGGAGGAAGGGAGGCCTAGACGAGAACCATCTTGCTTAGGTAAGGATCAATGTGCGTTGTGTAAGAAATTTGGTCATTGGAAAGGAGGGTGTCCAAGAAACAAGGCAAAGAGGCGAAGCCACCAGACAGGAAGAATAGTAGCCCATGTGAAAAAGGATTGACAGGGACCTGGGGAATCTACCCTAGCAGACCCACTGGTTATAATGAGGCTGGGGAAGGAAGAACAAGAAGTAGAATTTTTGGTTGACACAGGGGCAACATACTCGATTTTAAATCAAGCCTTGATGCCCCTGGGAAACGACTATATCATGGTAAAAGGAGCGACTGGCCAAAGTGAAAAGGCATATTTTTGTAAACCTTTGAAGTATAAATTGGGAAAACAATGGGGTATCCACAAATTCCTACATAGGCCCAACTCCCCAAAGCCACTTTTGGGAAGAGATTTGTTAGAACAATTGGGTGAAAAAATTACATTTGAAAAAGGAGAAATTACTCTGGAAGTAAAAGATCAGCAATATATCCAGATACTGAGTCTATTCTTAACCAGTCTCCCCGCAGAAGGGAAGGTAAAGAAGGAATTCGGCCAGTGATTGGAAGATTTTTATAAATAGGATTACTGAAAAACTGTGAGTCTGATTTCAACACCCCTGTATTACCTGTTCGTAAACCTGACGGGTTGTATAGTGTGGTCCAGGATCTACGGGCCGTAAATAAAATAACTGAGGACCTTTACCCCGTAGTAGCAAATCCATATACCCTGTTGACCGTATTAACAGCTGAACTAACTTGGTTTACTGTTTTAGATCTGAAGGATGCCTTCTTTTGCCTCCCTCTCCATGAAGCCAGCCAAAAATGATTTGCATTTGAATGGGAAAACCCCAAAAGTGGTCGCAAGACTCAGCTCACTTGGACGGTGTTGCCACAAGGATTTACGAACAGTCTACCATCTTTGGCAATGAGCTCGCAAAAGACTTGGAATCTTGGGAAATACCGTCTGGAGAAAGGAAACTGTTACGATACGATTGTATGATCTGGACGGGCAAAGAGAGCACACGAGCCTTTGAGCTACTAAAGAAAGCTTTGGTGTTGGCTCCGGCCTTAGAGCTCCCCGATGTGAGTAAACCGTTTTTTTCTCTTTTCCCACGAGAAACAGGGAATTGCTCTGGGAATATTAGCACAAGATCTGGGCCCCTATCGACGAGCAGTTACCTACTTTTCCAAACAGTTAGACGCAACTGCGAAGGGTTGGCCTGGATGCTTGAGAGCAATTACAGCTGTAATATTGAATGTACAAGAAGCCCGAAAATTTACTCTGGGCCAGAAGATGACTGTTTTAGTGTCTCACACAGTGTCCGCAGTGCTGGACGCAAAGGGTGGGCACTGGCTTTCTCCACAAAGATCCCTGAGATATCAGGCTATACTGATAGAACAGGATGATGTGGAGGTCGTAGTTACTAACATTGTCAACCCAGCTTCTTTCCTTAGTGGAAACACGGGAGAACCAGCGCATCATGACTCTTTGGAGACTATTGAAACAACGTACGCAAACCGACCAGATCTAAAAGACAACCCTATGGAAAGCGGAGAAAACTGGTTCACAGGTGGAAGCAGCTATGTCCTGAGTGGTAAAAGACACATGGGATATGCCATTACCACTAGTCAAGAAATAATAGACCTTTGCCCATAAATACCTCTGCACAGAGCGCAGAAATAATTGCTCTGACCCGAGCCTTGGAAGTGGCTCAAGGCAAAGTTGTGAATATTTATACAGACTCCAGATATGCCTTCGGAGTTGTGCACGTGCATGGAACAATCTAGGAGGAAAGAGGGTTACTGAGCTCTCAAGGGAAAACTATTAAGCATGCAAAAGAGATTTTGAGACTGTTGAAAGCAGTCCAACTTGCTGAGAAGGTGGCGATTATGCATATTAAGGCTCACCGGAAAGTGAGCTCGGAATTGGAGAGAGGAAATGAGCTGGTGGACAGAGAGGCAAAACAGGTAGCTAAAACAGAGATAAAAACAGAAGGAGCTTTAGTCCCTGACGGCGAATCTCCCTAGAAGGTAAGCCAAAATATACCGAGGAAGATCAAAACCTTATCACAGATCTGGAAGGGTCATATAACAAAGAAGGGTGGGCTTATACCCCACAAGGAAACGTGGTTATTCCCTCCTGCCTAATATGGCATTTGGTAAGGGAAGAACATAGGAAAAGGCATTGGGAGATGGAGACTCTATATAAACATTTAATTAGAGAAAGTGTGGCCAGAAATTTGTATACTATGGTGAGACAGGTAACTCAACAACGTGATCTTTGCCTCCAAACTAATCCCAAGAATACCGCCAAGCCAGAAATGGGCCAGATTGGGAAAGACAATGGGCCTGGGCAACAATGACAGATTGATTTTATAGAACTTCCAAGAAAAGGGGGGTATCGATATTTATTGGTATTAACTGATACCTTTTCAGGTTGGCCAGAGGCATTCCCAACCAGAACAGCTAAAGCTCGGGAGACAGCTAAAGCGTTGATACAAGAGATAATACCACGTTTTGGAGTTCCAGCAACTATATCCTCTGACAGAGGACCACATTTTGTCTCTATTGATCCAGCATTTCAGTTACTTAATTATACTGGCCTCCCGGTTCCGCTAGGGACAGGGTGGTACTGGTTGTGTGGTACAGCAGCTCGGAAAACTTTACCTCTGGGGTGGTGGGGAGCATGTACTTTGGACACCCTGGTTCCCAACATCACTATTATTGATAAAACAACACAGAATCCCGTGAGAAGAAACTGAAGGGTGAGTAAGCCCTTAATAGAAAAGCTGACACGCTATCATAGCTTTGTGCGGTGGCTAATCCCATTTCTGGGGGTTAGCGAGTTAGAAAAAGCTATAATAAACATCTCAGCTGTAATAGAGATAATCGAGAATAAAACTATAGATGCCATCAGGAAACTCCAAGAAGAAACTACTAGTTTATCGAAAATAGTATCACAAAATCGTATGGCTCTAGATTTAATATTAGCCTCACAGGCAGGGGTGTGCACAGTAATCAATGTCAGCTGTTGCATGTATGTAGACCAAAGTGGGTGAATATCTGCTGATTTACGGGAGATCAGAGAACAAGCAAAAATCCTACGTGAAGTAACTCAAGATGACACCTTTTGGGGGTTTTCTGAGCTGTGGGAAAGTTAACCTCTTGGTTTACCAAACCTATCATGGTTAAAACGATTATTTGTTACTTGAATAATTATTGTGGTTCTATCCATAGCGCTTTGTGTTATAGTTCGATGTGCCCTGTGGTGTTTCCGGAACACAGGGGACTCCTACAGCGGATGGAAGAGGAACCAGTTACGACGCAGGCTTGAGTCTTACCAGTATTTTGAAAAGATGCTGGATAAGGATGTGATAAATGATTTAGTCCCAAACAGGATTCCAATTCAAATTTACAATTTATTAAGCGAATAGAGGCAAGCAAACAGCGCTGGGTGCTCCGGGAGTCTCCGCTCCACCAAGATGCACGCGGTACAGTTACTGTTCTTGGTTTATATCCTGTCTGCTAATACATATTCATGAATAGGCGTGTCTTCTTCGGCGCATGCCCTCTTCTCCTTCTAGAGTCTTGTCAAATCTTCCTCGGCGTGCCCCCAGGATGACCCCAAACTTTATGCATGCACTTTACAAGTTTCTCTTTACACAATACTATGCGGTCAGTGGTCAAACTGGTTTGAGCTGATATACCAGCAAAGTAGTTTAACTTTCTTCTGTAAAATACCCCTTTTTATGGTGCAGGAGAAATCCATAAAAGTACAGAAGATTACACTTCATCACACGAATCAGATGAACATATTTCACAGTCCCCCATCTTCTTCTTTGCAGTATTGATTCGTGTTTTCATTTCCGATTGAGTACTGCAGATATCTGCATTCCTTGTATAACCGAGTAGATTAATCTAGTAACAATCCCCCACATATCCCCAGTACAACTATCCCGATTTTAGTAAGCCAATCACCACCCATAAAATCTCCCCAAAATCCTCCTAGATTGACTCCTTTCCAAGTTTGTCTCTCAGGAGGCCATTCGTTATACACCTGGCTCTCCCTGATTTATGGGTAACAGGAAAAAAACCTAGGTTTTATTGTTCCAATTCCTTGGCAAATATGATTACAGGTACAGGCTGTACAATTAGAAAAGGTCCTCACTTTTTCCATTTTTCTGGGGTAAACCCCAGCTGGACTTGTTCCAATATTGACTACAGTTATTTGCCGTAGTCAGAGTCAAGGAACTCACCCCAAGTAGAACTAGAAGAGGTCCGGTCAGGGCCATAGTGGTCGGCGGTCACAGCCCGAAGGGGTTGCAGCCCTTGGCAGACCCTTTTTAAGCCGCAATACCAGTTCCCCTCCGGTCTTGCCCTCTCCTTTCCTTTAAGGGGGTGCTTTCTTAGTACCCAAATTAATTGAGCACTGCTTGTGAAGGCCAGAGCTTTGATAGATCAGTGGTTTGGCCAGACCTGAGCAGTTGCCCGAGCCTGGCGATCCTCTTTATTTGCAAGGCTTTATGGCTACAGAAAACTGCCAGTTAGCCTGCAACACTAATCTTACAAATACACACCACCTTCTACACAAAGGACAAATTCTAGTTCCAGCTCCTTTTTCCTGTTCTTCTTTTGCCAACAATTCCTTCCGATTATACTCGTTTGGAGTCCGCATTGTTGTTTCCTATTACCCTTTCCCATTGTTTTCCAAACTTGGGGATTACTTATATTGCTCTCCATAGCTTCCCATGGCCATCGTTCACCTTGATTTGTTCCACCGCAAACGTAACAATTAGCTATATTCAATGACTTAGCAATGTTTTCAGCAAGATTTACAAATAGATTTTTAGCAACTGTGGGAATTTCATGTTTCACTCCTGTTTCTATTACAGGAGTAGCCGCAATAAAATTCCCACAGCAATTTAGTCAGATGTGACTTTCCACTCCTTCACTGGACCTTTCACTCGCGACACATGTGTCCATCCTTTTTCAGCAGTTCTCACAGCTGTTTCTGTAGTTAATAAAACAAGGAAAGGTCCTTCCCAGAGGGGAGATAGGTTTCCTTCTTTCCATGTTTTTGTCAGAATTTTATCTCCTGGTTCTAACTGATGAATTGCAAATCCTAAAGGTGGTGTTTGGGCCACCATCCCAATCTCTCTTAATTCTTTTAATCTTTTTCCAAGGGTAATTGTATATTGTTGGATACTATGATGCTCAATTACATTGTTCCCCAGAGGCATTCCTTGAAAATAAGGCACGCCATATAACATTTCATATGGCGATAACCCAGTCTCACTGTATGGTTTAGTTCTTACGTTTAGAAGTGCCAGTGGTAAACATTTCGTCCAGGGCATTTGCGTCTCAATCATTAATTTAGCCAATTGTTGTTTTATTGTTTGATTCATTCTTTCTACCTTCCCCGAGCTTTGTGGGTGCCACGGAGTGTGGTATTCCCACTGAATACCTAATGATTGACATAATAGTTTTATTATTTTAGAAGTAAAATGTGTGCCCTGGTCAGAATCAATGTACTGGATTATCCCATATCTAGGTATCAAATGTTCCAATAAAATTTTTACCACCATCTGTGCCGTAGCTCGTGCTACAGGGTACGCTTCTACCCACTGTGTTAAATGATCTACTATTACCAATAAATATTTTATCCTCCCTACCTTAGGCAATGCAGTGAAATCGACTTGTACTTTCTCAAAAGGTCTGTAAGCTGTTTTTCTCCCTCCCGTGGCTGCTTGTCCAAACACTGTCTTATTTACCTTTTGACAGGTTAAGCAACCTTGTGTAATTTGCTTTGCTATTTCAAAAATTCCAATACCACCAAATTGTTTAAGAAAATGATCACTTAACGCTTTTGTACCCCAATGTGTTTGCACACGCAAACGTTCTAATATTCGCCTGGTGTAGGCTTTTGGCAACATTTCTCGCCCATCGGGCAGTGTCCATTTTCCTTGTTCTAATTTAGCTCCTATTTTCTCCAATTTTGTTTTCTTGTGGGGCAAACTTCTTCTCTCTTTCCTCTCGTTCTTCTTTGCTGGTGTCCTCCTTTGTTTGTATGGCATTAATTTTGGCAACTTTAGTCCTCAAGGCTGCTTCCTGGGCCTCTTTATCTGCTAAGTTATTTCCTCTCGTTCGGTAATCTAATCCCTTTTGGTGTCCCCTCACATGTACCACTGCTATCTCCTTTGGTTCTCTTAAAGCCTTTAAAATTTTTACTATTAATTCTTGATGTATTAAATTCCTCCCTTGAGTATTAATCAAACCTCTTTCTTCTCAAATTTTTCCAAAAGAGTGGACCACCCCATATGCGTATTTAGAATCTGTAAATATAGTCCCGCTTCTTCCTTTTAGTAATTCCAGGGCCCTACATAGGGCATACAGCTCACAAGCCTGAGCTGACCATGATGGACTCAGAGGTCCTGATTCCACAAGTTCTAAGTCCTTATTAATTATTGCATAACCCGATTTTCTCTTCCCTTCTACCAGTCAGGAGGAGCCATCTCTGAACAGCACTTCTCCATTTTCCAACTCAGCATCTCTTAAATCTGGTCTCACCTTAGTCTGGGTCTCAATTACCTCTAAACAGTTATGTTGTAATTCCTCTGATGGTTCTCTAAACAAAAATTGTGCTGGACTCTGAGCAGAAGTCACGCTTAGTCAGGGGAGTCTATTAGTATTGCTTCGTACTTTAGAATCTGGCTGTCCATTAACCATTTTTCCGCTTTTTGTTGTGAAACATTTCTGACATTGTGTGGGGTATACACTTTTAAAGGAGCACTGAAGGTAATCTTCCTAACTTCTTCTATTAATAACGCTGTAGCAACCAAAGCTTGGAGACAAGCAGGCCATCCTCTGCTTACTGGATCAAGTAACTTAGAACAATACCCCACGGGTTTTTTGATTCCTGCCCAGTCTTGAGTAAGAACTCCGTATGCTGTCTGGCTTGATGTATTCACAAAGAGAGAGAAAGGTTTTTCTAGATCTGGGAGGCTCAATACAGGTGCTTGTATTAATGCCTTTTTTACTTCCTCAAATCTCTGATCGTCTTCAATAAGCCATTTAAGTTGGTTATTAGTTAATTTTTCATATAGGAATTTTACTTTTTCACTATAATTTTCAAGCCATGGTCTACAATATCCTAATAATCCCAGTATTTGCCTAATTTCCATTTTAGCTTGTGGGGGTCTTAAGGATGGAATCCCAGATACCCTATCAGGATCTAACTTCTTCCTTCCCTTACTCAGCCAATGTCCTAAGTATTTTACTTCTTGTTCTACAAACGGTAGCTTTGATTGGGACACCTTTAATCCCTTTTCCCCTAGAAAATTTAAAAATTTAATGGTGGCTTTTCGGATCCCCTCTTCAGTTTCTCCTGCTACTAATAAATCGTCCACATATTGCAATAATTTTACCTCCTTAGGTATTGTGAAATCTTGTAGAATTTTCTCTAAAGTTTGTCCAAATAAATTTGGTGACTCTGTAAACCCTTGTGGTAACACAGTCCATCTTAATGGTTGTTTTCGTCCTGTTTCGGGGTCCTCCCACTCAAAGGCAAAATAATCTCCGGATCCCTCATCCAGAGATGTGGAGTAATCGCTGAGGGGTACTTTGGAAATTTACCCTCTAAGAACAGCCAGGTGGAACGTAGCACTCATGCACAACGGGTCTGTGCCATGGAGAATCCCTGAACAGCCTTGGATGTTGGCAACATCAGGGGCGCCTGGTGTGCTGACTCTGGGAGAGATTACATGGAGGCTGGAGCGGAGTGGAGACCTCGCGGCCACGCTCTGTGAACCGGGGAGTTTAGGGATGCACAGGATGTACATTGATAAGCTGCGCTTACAATGTCCTGGGCCAAAGACCTGTCAACTTTGATGAAGTGCTGTCCTTAGAGTGAACTTTGCTAATTATAATATCATAATACTAAAACGCACACCCCTCTCAAAAGCTACCACCCCCCCAAGGTGCGACCCCTCCTCAATGAGTGTGCGCACTGAATTTTTCCTAGTCTGTACCTTTAAACGCGAAGCGAGAGAATTCTGCACCAATCCTGATAAAGGTATGTATGACTAGAGTCACTCAAGCTCCACCTGCGAAGTATAACACTATAAAATAATGTTTTAAGAGCTGGATGTTAGGGAAGATACCATCGTTGTGTACCACTCTAACTTCTGGGATCAGTCGACGGGCTGAGCCTCTCTTCCCCCCCATCGGGACGCCGTTGGGTAAGATTCGAACCCTTGGTCATACCAAGTGCCTCCCCGGGAAACTTAGAAATCTCTATATAGAGTCACTTTATATCTTTTAAGGCGTTTATAGCCAAGTAGTGTCCCTCGTAGTTTTAGCATTTGCACGTGCTTTATAGGTAGTGAATTTATCACCGGCAATCCAAAGAACCTGTATATCTGTTGCTTCAATAAATCGCACTATTGATTGACTCAGCCGTGTGTTCAATAAATCGCACTATTGATTGACTCAGCCGTCTGTGGTCCCTGAACGCGACCGTACCTCTGAGTGCGGCCGTGTTCGTTCAGGAGGTGTCCGGCTGAGCAGGTAGTGTGATGTTAGTAGTGCATCCGGACCCACGATAGTCCAACAAAGGTGTTGGGCGCGACCGAACTACTAACGCTGACTTTGGGCATCACTCAGAACCTAAGCTCAGCCGCCCCCAGTCCCTCTGATATCTGAGGATCGACTGGAAAGCAAGGGGGTTTAGTTTCTGCCAAATTGCTCTGCCTCTTAACGCAACAGGCCCGTGGGTCCTGCTGGACACCAAGCTGAGCAGCAGCCAGCACCGTGCCCTTGGCCAAAGGCGGCGGGCGGCGGTGCCCTGGGCTGCGCTGGGCAAAGCCTTGCCAGCAGCTGGAGGGAGGGGAGCCTTGCCCTCTGCTCAGCGCTGGTGAGGCCATGCCCGCAGTGCTGTGCCCAGGCCCGGGCTCCCCAGGCCGAGAGAGACAGGAGCCCCTCCCCCAGCCCCGCCCCCCAGCCCCCCCCCCGGGCTTGGAATGGCAGCTGTGATGTCGCGGCGCTGGCCCGGCAACGGCCACAGTGCCTGCAGGCACGGCTCTGCCAGCACCCGGCAG